>NC_090407.1:40260923-40358423 GCF_036365525.1 Heterodontus francisci | reverse complement strand
GGTCACTGACCCGAAACGTTAACTCTGCTTCTCTTTCCACAGATGCTGCCAGACCTGCTGAGTGATTCCAGCATTTCTTGTTTTTGTTTCAGGTGTTCACAAAACTTTCTTCAACAAATCACTGCTTTGGCTGGAATAATTTAAGAGGAAACCATGTTTCCCTATCTAAAATTATGGTATTAAACTATTTTGTGTATCGATCTACCTGAGACTAGGGTCCTGAATCTTAGTAAAGGAAACTACGAAGGTATGAGGCGCGAGTTGGCTATGACGGAGTGAGAAACGTTATTTAAAGGGATGACGGTGGATGGGCAATGGCAAACATTTAAAGAGCGCATGGATGAACTGCAACAATTGTTTATCCCCGTCTGGCGCAAAAGTAAAACGGGAAAGGTAGCCAAACCATGGCTTACAAGGGAAATTAGAGATAGCATTAGATCCAAGGAAGATGCATATAAATTTGCCAGAAAAAACAACAGACTTGAGGATTGGGAGCAGTTTAGAATTCAGCAAAGGAGGACCAAGGGATTGATTAAGAAGGTGAAAATAGAGTATGAGAGCAAGCTTGCGGGAAACATAAAAACTGACTGTAAAAGTTTCTATGGGTATGTGAAGAGAAAAAGATTGGTGAAGACAAATGTAGGTCCCTTACAGTCAGAAACAGGGGAATTTATTATGGGGAACAAAGAAATGGCTGACCAACTAAATGCATACTTTGGTTCTGTCTTCACAAAGGAGGACACAAATATCATACCAGAAATGTTGGGGAACACAGGGCTTAGTGAGAGAGAGGAACTGAAAGAAATCAGTATTAGTAGAGAAATGGTGTTGGGAAATTGATGGGATTGAAGGCCGATAAATCCCCAGGGCCTGATGGCATGCATTCCAGAGTACTTAAGGAAGTGGCCCTAGAAATAGTGGATGCATTGGTGGTCATCTTCCAAGATTCTACAGACTCTGGAACAGTTCCTACAGATTGGAGGGTAGCTAATGTAACCCCACTATTTAAAAAGGGAGGTAGAGAGAAAGCAGGGAATTACAGACCAGTCAGCCTGACGTCGGTAGTGGGGAAAATTCTAGAGTCCATTATCAAAGATTTTATAGCACAGCACTTGGAGAACAGTGGTAGAATCAGGCAGAGTCAGCATGGATTTACGAAAGGGAAATCATGCTTGACAAATCTACTAGAATTCTTCGAGAATGTAACTATTAGAGTTGATGGGGAGCCAGTGGATGTGGTTTATTTGGACTTTCAGAAGGCTTTCAACAAAATCCCACATAAGAGATTAGCATGGGATTGGGGTAGCGTATTGCGAAGGATAGAAAATTGGTTGGCAGACAGGAAACAAAGAGTAGGGATAAATGGGTCTTTTTCCGAATGGCAGGCAGTGACTAGTTAGTGGGGTACCGCAGGGATCGGTGCTAGGACCCCAGCTATTCACAATATATATTAATGATTTAGATGAAGGAACTAAATGTAATATCTCCAAATTTGCAGATGACATAAAACTGGGTGGGAGGTTGAGTTGTGAGGAGGATGCAGAGAGGCTTCAGGGTGATTTGGACAAGTTGAGTGATTGGGCTAATGCGTGGCAGACGCAGTATAATGTGGATAAATGTGAGGTTATCCACTTCGGTAGCAAAAACAGGAAGGCAGATTATCTGAACGGCTATAAACTGAGGGGAGAAAATATGCAGCGAGACCCGAGTGTTCTAATACACCAGTTGCTGAAGGTAAGCATACAGGTGCAACAGGCGGTAAAAAAGGCAAAATGGTATGTTGGCCTTCATAGCGAGAGGATTCGAGTACAGGAGCAGGGATGTCTTGCTGCAATTATACAGGGCCTTGGTGAGGCCACACGTGGAATATTGTGCGCACTTTTGGTCTCCTTATCTGAGGAAGGATGTTCTTGCTATAGAGGGAGTGCAGCGAAGGTTTACCAGACTGATTTCTGGGATGGAGGGACTGACGTATGAGGAGAGATTGAGTGGGTTAGGATTATATTCGCTGGAGTTCAGAAGAGCGAGGGGTGGGGTGGGGGGGGGGGGCGGGATCTCCTGGAAACCTATAAAATTCTAACAGGACTTGACAGGGTAGATGCAGGAAGGATGTTCCCGATGGTGGGGGAGTCCAGAACCAGGGGTCATAGTCTAAGGATATGGGGTAAACCATTCAGGACTGAGATGAGGAGAAATTTCTTCACCCAGAGAGTGGTGAGCCTGTGGAATTCGCTACCACAGAAAGCAGTTGAGGCCAAAACATTGTATGTTTTCAAGGAGTTAGATATAGCTCTTGGGTCTAAAGGGATCAAAGAATATGGGGCGAAAGCCAGAACAGGCTACTGAGTTGGATGATAAGCCATGATCATAATGAATGGCGGAGCAGGCTCGAAGGGCCGAATGGCCTGCTCCTGTTTTCTATGTTTCTACCATATGCCTGCTGCTGACTCAACTTGAAGGTCCTTATAACCTGTGGATTTGCTTCATCAATAAGGGGAAGTTCTGCAATGGCTCAGCAAGTTCGTGTTCTTGTGTGCCTCAGTAATACAGATTATGAAGGCCTTCAGGTTTGATCCCCAGTCTGTTTAGTTAACTGCTCTCAGCCAGACCAGCACCTGGGGCATGAACAAGGAATGCAGAAAGTTAGCATGCAGATACAGCAAGCAATTAGGAAGGCAAATGGCACGTTGGTTTTTATTGCATGGGGATTGGAGTACAGGAATAGAGAAGCCTTGCTACAATGTAAAGGGTTTTGGCGAGACCGCATCTGGAGTACAGTGTGCAGTTTTGGTCTCCACATTTAAGAAAGGATATACTTGCATTGGAGTCAGCACAGCGAATGTTCACTAAATTGGTCCGTGGGATGAGGGGGTTGTCCTATGATGAGAGGCTGAGTAAATTGGGCCTGTGTTCTCTGGAGTTTATAAGAATGAGAGGTGATCTCATTGAAATATACAAGATTCTGAAGGGGCTTAACAGGGTAGACACAGACATTGTTTCTGCTGATCGAGGCATCTAAAATACAGGGGCAGAGTCTCAGGATAAGGGGCCGATCATTTAGGACTGAGGAGGAGGAGAAACTACTTCACTCAAAGGCTTGTGAATCTTTGGAATTCTCTATTCCAGAGGGTTGTGGATGCTCCATCGTTGAATACATTTAAGGCTGGGATAGACAGGTTTTTCATCTGTCAGGGTATCAGGGGATATGGGGAGCAGGTGGGAAAGTGATGTTGAAGCCTAAGATCAGCCATGATCGTATTGAATGGTGGAGCATATGGTCTACTCCTGCTCCTATTTCTTGTGATCTAACACAAACTCCTAAGTGAAGGAGGGGAGAATCAATAGAGCTCCAGCTCTTGATCAACAGCCAGTTATACCCACCAACCACAGCATCCCCCTCTCCCCCCAGCCCCACCCCAACCACCACCCACCCCCCACCCCCTCCTCCCCCCCACCGCTAAAAATACAAGGAGTGACTGTCGGACAAGGACGGAATAAAGCTTGACTGCAATTCCCCCCCATGGCAAAAGTGTTGCTCATGATTACTGTATTGGTTTGGATGTGAATAATCACCAGTTGACATGGTGCTGAAGAATGTCCATGAAACCTCAGCCCAGCAAGGGGCCAATGACTTTGAGACAGCCTGGGAGAAAGGGGAAACTAAAGCACTCAAAACAGTATCAGCCATTCTGCTACTAATAGACAAATTTCATTTCATCTCTCTATTGGAATCCTTTATCCTCTTACCAGCAGATGCTACAAAGTCCTCATCATCAGATTCCACCAGGATCCTCTGCCGTCGAAGGTGACTCTGGTCCAGCTCAGAGTCCTCTGGGATTGGGACTTCATCTAAAACCTTAGATGCATTTGAAATCTGGAGACACAAGGAAAGGGAAAACCATTTGTTTTCTAGCTATCAACACAGTAAATTCACATTCTGGGTATACAGAAATTAAGTCAGGTCACAGAGGTGATGGGAATTAAAGCTCTCAAATTGCAAACCACTCAGTGCAGTTTCAGCTATGTTGTGTACAAGTACTCAATCAATACATGTCACAAATTACATTTAGTTTTACAGCTAAACCACTTGATTGGTGGTTGAACGATAGGTTTGCAATCATACTTACAGCGGTGCAACTTATAGCGAATAGAGAAGGTTACAAGGTAACCAAATAGAGGCTTTCTGATGGAGCGAAGAGAGAAAAATGATTCCCTCTGCCGAGTGGGTCAATAGCCAGTGGTCATAGATTCTAAATCACTGGCAAAAGATCTGCAGGTGAGATGAGGAGAAAGTCTTTCACTCAGAGTTGTCAGGATCTGGAACGCTCTACCCGAAAATGCGATGGAAGCCGATTCCATAAATAATTTCAAGGAGAGTTGCACAGGTACTTGAGCATGAGGAATTTACCGGGATATGCACAAAAAGCCGTGGTGTGGGATTAAGGAGAAAGGGCTAGCACAGGCATGATGGCCCGAACTGTCTCCTTCTGTGCTATGATTCCAACTGCAGGCCCTTCCTGTAATATATTCTCTCGAGGTGATCACAGACAGCAGAAGCCTCATCACCGACTTTACTTGTGATATATAAAGTTTCACACAACTATTACTGACCACCACTGTAACACACAGAAAATACGTCGACTGGCTTAAATAGAAATTGGTACAGGTGTCAAATTATTTCATGAAGAAAAGCCCACATCTGCCTGTCAAACCATCCTCTGCAGATCCACACATGACCTCCAACACCATTCACGGCAGCAGATTTTCCACGCAAAGCAGTGGCTTTTTTGATTTAATAAATGCTGCTATTTGTGTGCGAATGCCTGTTGTTGCATATATGTTACTCTGTGCGTGCATTTTGTACACCTATATAAGCACTGTAGGTAATTGATATAAACAGATCAGCTAAAATCAAGACAATTTCTGCTGCAAATCTAACCACATTCTGCAGCATTTTGGTCGGGGGGGGGGGGGCCTACATTAATACAGTATTTTTAATAAAGTGCGTCCACATAAGAAATATTTTTGAAAATATACTATTTAAGATCACACATTATGAACTGTTAAATCCCGTTGAAGCAGCAGATCACCCAACTGGATCAAAAACTAGGTGTTTTAATAGCAGCTAGCTGAACTGGTGGTGAAATGTGCAAAATGCTGCCTTTCAGCACATGTGCACTGATTAATATGCAGTGCTTTTCTATTCCAGATAAAGAGTTTAAAATTACAGCATTTCATCTCCTGCTGCCTTTGAAGTGTGAGTGAACCAGGTGCTGCCAGATCTAGTCACCAGCTGGAATACTGGTCAAAACACAGGTGCTGGGCTCAACAACACAACTTGCACTTAATCAGTCCCTTTAATGTGGAAAAATGCCCTGCGTCACATACAGAGGGAATTCATTTTTAAATTTTGAGGACCAGTTGCAAGAATGGTTTCAAATGCAAGAGGAGGAGTACAAAGCTAGAGGGCAGAGTATTGCGGATGCCGAAAATCTGAAACACAAACAGAAAATGCTGGAAATACTCCGCACGTCAGGCAGCATTTGTGGAGAGAGGAACACCTCCGCAGATGCTGTGCGACCTGAGTATTTTCAGCATTTTGTGTTTGGAAAGTTAGAGGGGGGTCAGTGTCAAGATTTCCAGCAGCTACACAGGCATTTGAAGATGAGGAGGTTCGAACTGAGTGTGCTGGGAACATGGGTGCGGTTTAGATCAACAGGGCAGAACAGGATTTAGATAGCTGCGTGCTGACTGTGGAGAGCGCTGTCGATGGGAAGAGTTCAGATATCCGAAAAGGGAGACGTGGGAGAAATCAAGTCCAGAGTTGACAAAAACATCAACAAGGTTTTCATTGGCAACCAGCTCGAGAAAGAGCAGAGCCAGATGAAAGCACGTTTAATTAAACTGGAAAATACACGTCTGAAATTCAGAATAGTCTGAAGGTGCATTGATCATAAAAGCACTTAGTACACAGAGACTGAGCAGTGCAGCACAGGGCTCAGAGATTCTGTAAAGCCAATAAAATTACAGAACTGAGTTGAGCGAGTCTAATCCCTGTGTATTTCACACTTCAGTCGCGTGCCAAAACATAAACTTGCATTTATATAGCTCTTTTTATCACCTCATGACATCCCAAAATGCTTTACAGCCAATGAAGTACTTTCTGAAGCGTCGTCACGATTGTAATGCAGGAACCACAGCAGCCAATGAACAGTCAAGAAACTCCCACAGACTGCAATGTGATAACGACCAGATAATCTGGTTTTGTGTTTATTGAGGGATAAATATTGGTCAGGACACTGGGGATAGCTCCCCTGCTCTTCTTCAAAATAGTGCCGAGGGATCTTTTACATCCACCTGAGCAAGCAGATGGGGCCTTGGTTTAACATCTCATCTGAAAGCCAGCACCTCCAACAGTGCAGCACTCCCTCAGTACTGCACTGGAGTGTCAGCCTGGATTTTTGTGCTCAAGCCCTGGAGTGGGACTTGAACCCAGAACCTCATAACTCAGAGGCAAGAGTGCCACCAACTGGGCCACAGCCGATACTCAAGGTTTGAAATATCCAGGGAATTGACGAACTGCAAATTAATGGGGTTGAGAAGATGAGTGTCATCTACTTAATTAGCTATGAACTGCTATGGGATGTCCTGAGGTTGTGAAAAGTACTAAATAAATGCAAGTTTGTTCTTTTGTTATCCATCAATCAGTTTTGCCCAAAGAACTTCAGTTATTCACTGAAATATTGCAGACAAGGTGGGCGACTGAGGCAATGGAAGAAAAATGATGGTGTGAAATTCCGCAGGTTTCCACAGATGTGGACCATCATAGGCATTGAATAGGAAGCATTCCTGCGAAGTGAAATCTCTTGTGCAGTTTATTTTGTGTTAACTACACACTCTATGCCAAAAAAAAAATCAGAAAAATAGATCCAACAAGGCCACTTGAGCAGTCAAGCCTATTCCTTCAACAGGCCTTGGGCAATGCACCCGTAAAACGGACATCACTCAGAATATTTACTAGTGCGAGAGCCATGCTAGTTCCACTATGGGTTGTAAATGTGCAAGTGCTGCACAACTCACTGCAAGCTATCTGAAAAATGGCCAGGACTCGCTAAGACTAGCTGCGAGGTAAGCCGGTTTTTAGCATGTTTTCGAACCTGCCTGTCTTTGTGAGCCTCAGCTGTTTTACATCTGCCGCAGCTACCATTTCTGACACTGTCCTCAAGGAACCCTGAGGCACTGGTACGATACAAAACTACCCTTAATAGCCCATGAAAAGGTCTGGCAAGGCTTCCCACTGCCACCTCAACAGCAAGGCAAACCAAATCCCAGAATGCCTGTCCAACTGTACATGTTCCACGACACGTCCCTGGTCAGGCTACTTCCATCGATTGCTATTCCCATTGTTCCAGAAAACTCAGGAATCATGTGGGATCGTGAATAGGCCTATTTGCAAACGACGATATAAAAATAGTTGTCAAAATGATGGGGGAGATCAGCTTATCACCTGTGTGTAGAGTATTTTCCCGGGATCTACTCAGAGACTCTGTAACTGGCTCAGGACCCCATCCAATCACACAGTCGCAGTCTGACACAACAGGTCGAAGTCTACCTATAGCAGCTCTCCTTGTCCGCACCACGTTGGAAGGACTTGATGCTGTGACGGCTGAACAAAACTGGAGATCGCGGAAGCTCAATTTCCACAAGTGCTCCGTGCTGATTCCGCCGTTTATTTGGAACACTAACATTTTGTTTACAGCAGCGAAATGGAGCTGAATGATTTGGCTTAAAGCTGTTGTTGTAAACCAAAGGGGCAACTTAAATGAAACCATCTTTCCCACGGGAGGGGAGAAGGGACTTACACCCAGAGACACCAAAATGCACCGTCAGACCTCTTTCACTGCGAGAAGATATAGCATCAAAAATCAAGTCAGAATAACATAGCCATGGTGTGATTGATTCCCCTTCAACTCAGAGCACAAATGAAGCTATTTTACAGCCATCAAACTAAATAAACACAACACATTATATTTCTCTGCATGTGCCCTGGCCAATATTTATCCCTCAACTATCACTAACAGATTATCTGATGATTATGATGTTACTGTTTGTGGACCCTTGGTGTACGCTAATTGACTGCTGCGTTTCCTACAACAGTAACTACACTTCAAAAGTACTTTGCCATGCACGAGAAGAACCGTGATAAAATAAACAATGAAATGGAAGAATTGTGATTTTTTTTTAAATCAACTGTTAAACAAAATCACAAGAACATGGACATTTGTACCACAGTCAAAATGGAGTTGCGGTCAGGTGACCCCCTCCTGCACTGGAAATCATCAAACCTATCTACAAGAATGAAGCTCGCTAAC
The DNA here is from genome assembly GCF_036365525.1 of Heterodontus francisci. Classification (NCBI taxonomy): domain Eukaryota; kingdom Metazoa; phylum Chordata; class Chondrichthyes; order Heterodontiformes; family Heterodontidae; genus Heterodontus; species Heterodontus francisci. Next base: position 40,350,051 of record NC_090407.1, on the reverse strand, counting down.
CTCGTCTGAAATAGCTCTGGGGAGAAACCCTTTGAAACTGAAAAGAGCACTACTGCATTAATGACTCTGATCAACATGAATGAACTAACGAAGTGATTCTGGAGACCAACGGACTCACAGCACAAACCAAAATTCATCAGGTATGAAATAGCACCATGTTAATAGTAGCGTCCCCATTCAGACATCAATCAATAGCCATGGTCTCCACATCCTGGTCCATTGTGGAGTCACACCAGGGGAGTGGGCCATGCATCTCCTAACAGAAACCCTAATGCGATTAATTTTTTACCTTAAAAAGTTAACCCTCTGGAGAGAGAGTGGAGATCAGGCCAACACCTTCAGAAAGCAGTCCAGCCAGGGACTGTGAGATCGGACCAGCACAAGGAAGAAGCCCTGCAGCTAATTCCACACTTCAACTTGCTGCAGCAGGGAATTTAAAGTGACCATCACCACCAGTATGAATAAAAGCAAAATACTGCGGATGCTGGAAATCTGAAATAAAAACAAGAAATGCTGGAACCACTCAGCAGGTCTGGCAGCATCTGTGAAAATAGAAGCAGAGTTAACGTTTCGGGTCAGTGACCCTTCTTCAGAACTTCCAAAGAAGGGTCACTGACCCGAAACGTTAACTCTGCTTCTCTTTTCACAGATGCTGCCAGACCTGCTGAGTGGTTCCAGCATTTCTTGTTTTTATACCACCAGTATGAAGTTTTGACAAGAAAATCTACAACACCTCAACAAGTTCAAGACTACAAACACCCAGGCCTGCATCTTTAAAAGAGACTGTCCTCCTGAGAAAATTCAACAGGTTTACTGGAAACCACAAACACATACCCCATTTTGAACTTTAAACTACTTACCCTTTTTCTCTCTATTCTTGTATATGCGTGTATGACTGAATGTGTGCATGTGTGAGGTTGCAACCTTTTTGGAAATTGTGTAAGTTATTTTTTTAACCTACAAGAAAACCTAAATAAATGCAAGCCCTCTCCTATATATAATATACAGTGAAAAAGAAATGTTACTCACCTGTACATACACGCATTTGCGGCATTTTGTGTCAAATGAGTGCTTTTAATTTTTCGGTTTGGAGAAGAATTCTCCAGTGTAGTTTTTCCTTTATTGACACCCAGTCTTTTAGCCTCTCCAACACGATTACATCGCTGCAGGGGTGGGAGGGGTTGGTGTGGAGGGCTTGGTGGAGATAGGTGGGGGTGGGGAGTGAGTGTTTACTCAGGGTGCTCCAGCCAACATGAGGACTGAGGCAGGCCTGATGGACCAATTAGTCTCTTCCTGCCTGACCATTCTGCATGTTCGTCATCAACACTACACTCTGCTATCCTAACTTTTGCTACTTAACTATAACCACTGTTAAAAATGGCTGAATTTTATGAAAATAAGGACAGAATGTTATGCCTGGAAATTGGGGCTGAGGTACTTCTGCGTCAATTGGTCCAATTATCCTCCTTAAAGAGTGCCCATGTGTCCAGGAGTTAAACTCAGTACAAGGCTGCTGTGTTCAGGCACTACAGCCACAGCTGGATCACTTCAAACTCATTGCAAGAACAGATTGGCCTGGCTTTCTCAAACCAAGTGAATCTCATGTCTAATCTCCACAGGGCTGCTCTCTAATAATCAAGTTTAACAGCTGGTCCAGCCTTTGTTGGCAAATGCTCCTGCATAAAACATTAGAGACCTAACATGTGTGCATTTGAGCAAAAGCCAGAATTATGAAGACTAAGTAGTCACAAAAGGGTTCATTATTCAGAAAGTTACAGAATGCCTTTTCCTGAATGTTCCACGGACCAGAGAAAAGCAAATGACCAACTGAATTTGATGATATTGCCAGGTATTTTCTACCCTCCATGCACCTGACTCCCAACAGATGTGCTGCCTTCACTAACCAAGAGGAAGCAGTATTCTAATGGAAGATTTTTTTTTATAAGAGATCCTCAGGAAAGGAATGTCAACAGTGTAAATATTTGGGTTAATTTTCAAATTGCCGTGAGGAACCGTATCCGCAAACCATACCCACTGGGAAGTCAGAGGAGCTCTAACCCGGATATTCCCCAGACACAGGACCAGGGAGGACGGCTGTCCACTCGCTGTGTGCACTCTGAAAATCAGCCCAAATGTGTGATTAGTAAGCACACCAGTGCAACTCATACGGACAGTGAGAAGATACATCCAGCTGATACACACAAGTCCAGCTCCTCCCACTTAAACCCATGAGAGAGGCTCCCAATCCTGACAGTTATATTCTGCGTCTCTGGATGAGAACAGGATTGGGGTGGGCCTTGTGAACAGCCTGATGAGCATCAATATGAGGTTCAGACATACAAAATAGGCATTTGGATAGCTGTAACAGGTTGAATGATATCTGATGAATCATACTTCAGCTGGGAAGTAACTGGGAAGGGTTGACTGGTGCCTCACTCCAGCTAGGAATTAACTAGGAGGGGGACTGGAGCCTCACTCCAGCTAGGAATTAACTAGGAGGGGTGTAAAAAACCAAACAGGGTAGTAGGAGATTTCAATTTCCTCAATGTCAACTGGTTAAGTCTTAGCGCAAAAGGCTTAAAGGGGGTGGAATTCTTAAAATGCATACAGGAGAGCTTTTTGAGCCACTACACAGAAGTTCCTACAAGAGAAGGGGTGGTACTGGACCGGACAAGTGGTATAAGAGTCAGCGGGGAGCATTTTGGGGATAGTGACCATAACTCTAAGATTTAAGGTAGTTATGGAAAAGGACAAAGACAGAACAGAAATAAAGGTACTGAATTGGGGGAAGGCTGATTTTAATATGATAAAACAGGATCTGGCCAAAGTGGACTGGGAGCAGCTACTTGTAGGAAAGTCCACTTCAGACCAGTGGGAGTCATTCAAAAAGGAAACAGCGAGAGTTCAGAGCCAACATGTACCCAGGGAACCCTGGACATCAGGGAATATAGAGGATTGGATCAGGAAAAAAAAGGAGGCTTATGGCAGATTCAGAGGGCTGAAAACAGTGGAGGCACTAGAGGAGTGTAGGAAGTGTGGGGGGGGGGGGGGGGGGGTTACTTAAAAAAGTAATTAGGAGAGCAGATATGAAAACACACTGGCACACTGGCGGGCAAGATAAAGGAAAATCCCAAGGCGTTTTATAAGAATATTAAGAGCAAGAGGGTAACCAGTGAAAGAGTAGGGCCCATTAGGGATCAAAGTGGCAATCCATGTGTGGAGCTGGAGGACATAGGTGAGGTTTTAAATGATTACTTTTCATCTGTGTTCACTATGGAGAAGGATGATGTAGGCGTAGAGATCAGGGAGGGGGACTGTGATATACTTGAACATATTAGCACTGAAAGGGAGGAAGTATTAGCTGTGTTAGCGGGCTTAAAAGTGGATAACTCCCCAGGCCCAGAGGAGATGTATCCCAGGCTGTTATGTGAGGCAAGGGAGGAGATTGCAGGGGTTCTGACATAAATTTTCAAATCCTCTCTGGCCACAGGAGAGGTACCAGAGGATTGGAGGACAGCAAATGTGGTACCATTATTTAAGAAGGGTATCGGGGATAAACCAGGTAATTACAGGCCGGTGAGTCTAGCATCAGTGGTTGGGAAACTATTGGAAAAAATTCTGATGGACAGAATTAATCTCCACTTGGATAGGCAGGGATTGATCAGGGAGAGATCGTGTCTAACGAACTTCATTGAATTTTGAGGCGTGGTGACTAGATGTGTAGATGAGAGTAAAGCAGTTGATGTAGTCTACATGGACTTCACTAAGGCTTTTAATAAGGTCCCGCATGGGAGATTGGTTAAGAAGTTAAGAGCCCATTGGATCCACGGCAATTTGGCAAATTGGATCCAAAATTGGCTTAGTGGCAGGAGGCAGAGGGTGATGATCGAGGCTTGTTTTTGCGAGTGGAAGCCTGAGACCAGTGGTGTACTACAGGGATCGGTGCTGGGACCCTTGCTGTTTGTCATGTACATTAATGATTTAGACGTGAATATAGGAGGTATGATCAGTAAGTTTGCAGATGACACGAAAATTGGTGGTGTCGTAAATAGTGAGAAGAAAAGCCTTAGATTACAGGACGATATAGATGGGCTGGTAAGATGGACGGAGCAGTGGCAAATGGAATTTAATCCTGAGAAGTGTGAGGTAATGCATTTTGGGAGGACTAACAAGGCAAGGGAATATACAAAGAATGGTAGGACCCTAGGAAGTACAGAGGGTCAGAGGGACCTTGGTGTACTTGTCCACAGATCACTGAAGGCAGCAGCATAGGTAGATAAAGTGGTTAGGAAGGCATTTGGGATACTTGCCTTTATTAGCCAAGGCATAGAATATAAGAGCAGGGAGGTTATGATGGAGCTGTATAAAACTCTAGTTAGGCCACAGCTGGAGTACTGTGTACAGTTCTGGGCACCACACTATAGGAAGGATGTGATTGCACTGGAGAGGTTGCAGAGGAGATTCACCAGGATGTTGCCTGGGCTGGAGCATTTCAGCTATGAAGAGAGACTGAAAAGGATAGGGTTGTTTTCCTTAGAGCAGATAAGGCTGAGGGGGACATGATTGAGGTGTACAAGATTATGAGGGGCATTGATAGGTTAGATCGGAAGAAACTTTTCCCTTAGCAGAGGGTCAATAACCAGGGGGCATAGATTTAAGGTAAGGGGCAGGAGGTTTAGAGGGGATTGAGGAAAAAAAATTTCACCCAGAGGGTGGTTGGAATCTGGAACGCACTGCCTGAAGAGGTGGTAGAGGCAGGAACCCTCAACATTTTAGTATTCAGATGAGCACTTGAAACGCCATAGCATACAAGGCTACCGGCCAAGTGCTGGTAAATGGGATTAGAACAGTTAGGTGCTCGATGGCCGGCACAGACATGGTAGGCCGAAGGGCCTGTTTCTGTGCTGTATAACTCTATGGCTGACTGGTACCTCACTCCAGCTGGGAATTAACACTTGCAGGAGAAGACCCAGGAGAAAATTAGTCCATAAATATATACAAGAACTGCAAAAAAAGACGGTAGATAAAACTCCAACAGGCTATGTATACCAGGCCAGATGGGGACTCATCCTGAGCTAAGAGAATGAGACAAAGCTGTGAAATTCTCTAGCTTTCCCTTAAATGCATGTACGTTATTCAGTTCAACTACTCCCATGTGGTAGCAAGCTTCACATTCTAACCACTCACTGGGTGGAGAGGTTTTACTCCAAGATGTTACTCTCAAACTACAAACAGCTGACTTCAATCTAGTACTTAAGTAAGATTTTTGCAATCTCAGGCAAGATGACAAAATAACCTCATCCTTAAAACGTATGTATCTAATCCATTTTAAAAGGGACATCACTGATAAACATCCACTCCGATCCAAGGGAGGTTGTTCTGTATCCTATCTGTATCTCTGTGTCCAGTGGGAAGCACCGTGTCCCTGCTCTACTTAACCTGCAAAAATTTAGCCAAGACACAGGGAATATTTTATCTGATGGCTGGCAGCCACCAGTCTCAATCCCACTCCTCCGTCCCGGAAAGAGTGCTGCTGCTCCGTATTCTAACCTGCACACATTTCCTTTATTACCAGAAATGATGAGTTTGTATTATTCACTTCCGTTTGTGAAGCAATCCCTCCTAATGCGTTAAACTTAACCGGGATGCCAAGTGGATTAGCGGCCTCGTCACTGGGATTCGACAGAATACAAGCACATCTTTCCCTCCTCAAAGTAACAGACATGCCCTTTACAACATCCTCAACACCCTTCTCACATCTCAAATGCCATCAGCGGAAAATGCAAATGGAAACAAAATCAGAGAACAACAATGGAGGAGAAAAACTTCCATAACCGCGCGTGACGTTCACTGCAGTTCACCACATTTAAAGAAACCCACAGACATCCTGGCTCAAGATATTACTCTGTACAGGGGCTTCAGAGAGGAGTTTAAACCTTGGAGTCAATACATGACTTTACTGAGATCATAAAGGTAATTGCAGCATGATTTAATTTAGAGCTGCAACCAAGGGTTTCAAACATATTACTCATCCCATATTAAATTTTTAATCCAAATGTCACCCACCAAACTTGTCCTCCAGCCCATAGTTTAAAGCTCAATTTATTTATAACTTGTAACAGCTTGTTACATTCTATTTTCAAACCAGCTCATATGGGAGGTGATCTAATGACATCACTTGCATTTGGTTTAGGGGCGAGACAATTTCTTCCTCAATTAGACCACTGCATCAGATTTTTTTTTTTTAAAAACATTTCTCGGGATATAGGTGAATTTGGCAAGATCACATTCATTGCCCATCATCCTGAGAAGATGGTGGTGGGCTGCTGTTTTGAACTGACTGGTTTGCTAGACCACTTCTAAAGGGACTAGAGTCATATGTGGGCCTGATCAAAAACCAGTGGCTTTCCACAATGATCCAGGAACTTGCATGGTCATTCAATTTCACAATTTGTCATGGTGGGGTATGAACTCTCTGGATTGCTACTTCTGTACCATAACCACTACACCACTGTTACCATCCTGCATTTCAATGCGGTTTGTCACAGAATTGTTACAATGCAGAAGGCGGCCATTCAGCCTATCACGTCCACACTGGCTCTCTGAAAAAGAAACTCCCTCAGTTCCATTCCCCTGCCTTCTCCCCATAACCCTGCATATTCTTCCTTTTCAATAACTGTCTAATTCCTTTTGAATGCTTCAATTGAATCTGCCTCCACCACGATCTCAGGCAGCGCATTCCAGACCTTAACCACTCGCTGCGTGAATAAGTTTTTCCTCATGTCACTTTTGTTTCTCTTACCAAATACTTTAAATCTATGCCCTCTCGTTCTTGATCCTTTCACGAGTGGGAAAAGTTTCTCTCTATCTACTCTGTCCAGACCCCTCATGATTTTGAATACCTCTATCAAATCACCTCTCAGCCTTCTCTTCTCCAAGGAAAACAGTCCTAACTTCTCCAATCTATCTTCATAACTGAAATTCCTCATCCCTGGAACCATTCGCATGAATCTTTTCTTTACTCTCTCCAATGCCCTCACATCTTTCCTAAAGTGCGGCGCCCAGAACTGGACGCAATACTCCAGCTGAGGCCAAACTAGTGACTTATACAAGTTCAACATAACTTCCTTGCTCTTGTACTCTATGCCCCTATTAATAAAGCCCAGGATACTGTATGCTTTATTAACCGCTCTCTCAGCCTGTCCTGCCACCTTCAATGACTTATGCACATATACACCTACGTCCCTCTGCTCCTGCACTCCCTTTAGAATTGCACCCTTTATTTTATATTGTCTCTCCAGGTTATTCCTACCAAAATAAATCACTTCACATTTCTCTGCATCGAACTTCATCTGCCACCTGTCTGCCCATTCCACCAACTTGTCTGTCCTTCTGAAGTTCTACACTATCCTCCTCACAGTTCACAATGCTTCCAAGTTTCGTATCATCTGCAATCTTTGAAATTGTGCCCTGTACACCAAGGTCTAGGTCGTTAATATATATCAGGAAAAGGAAGGGTCCCAACACAGACTCCTAGGGAACTCCACTACAAACCTTCTTCCAGCCCAAAAAATATACATTAACCACTACTCTTTGTTTCCTGTCACTCAGCCAATTCTGGATCCATGTTGCTACCGTCCCTTTTATTCCATGACTTACAAGTTTGCTCACAAGTCTATTGTGTGGCACTTATCAAACGCCTTTTGAAAGTCCATGTACACCACATCAACAGCATTGCCCCCATCAACCCTCTCTGGTACCTCCTCAAAAAACTCCAGAAAGTTAGTTAAACATGATTTTTCCTTAAGAAATCCATGCTGGCTTTCTTTAATTAACCTGCATTTGTCCAGGTGACTATTGATTTTGTCCTGAATTATTTTGCGAGAAGTTTTCCCAACACCAAAGTTAAACTGACTGGCCTGTAGATGCTGGACTTATCTTTACACCCTTTTTTGAACAAGGGTGTAATGTTTGCAATTCTCCAGTCCTCTGGCACCACCCGAGTCTAAGAAAGACTGAAAAATTATGGCCAGTGCCTCTGCGATTTCTACCGATTCCCTCAGTATCCTTGGATGCATCTCACCTGGTCTAGGTGCTTTATCCACTAAGTACAGACAGTCTTTCTACTACTTCCTCTTTATCAATTTTAAACCCCTCTAGTGTCTGACTTACCTCCTCTTTCAACATTGCCTGGGTTGCATCATCTTCCTTAGTAAAGACAGATGCAAAGTATTCATTTAATACCTCAGCTCTGCCCCCTGCTTTCATGTGTAAATCCCCTTTCTGGTCCCTAATCGACCCCACTCCTCTTTTTACCACATTTTTACTATTTATATACCTATAGAAAACTTTGGGATTTCCTTTAATGCTAGCTGCCAGTCTCTTTTCATGCTCTCTCTTTGCTTTTCTTATTTGCTATTTCACTTCCCCTCTGGACTTTCTATATTCAGCCTGGTTCTCAATAGTATTTTTGACCTGGCATCTGTCAAACACACTTTTTCTTCTTTATCTTAATCGCTACCTCTTTTGTCATTCAGGGAGCTCTGGAATTGTTTGCCCTACTTTTCCCCTTCGAGGAAACATACCTTGACGGTGCCTGAACTAGCCCATTGTTCATCTACTGGTTTTCCTGCCAACTTTTGACTCCAATTTATTCACCCCAGCTCCATTCTTACCCCACTGAAGTTGGCCTTCCCCCAGTTAATTATTCTTACCCTGGAGTGCTCTTTGTCCTTTTCCAGTCAGCCTAAACCTTATGATACAATGATGACTATCCCCTGCATTCTCTTCTACAGATACTTGATCCACTTGGTCCACCTCATTCCCAAGAACCAGGTCTAGCAGTGCCCCCTTTCTCGTTGGACTAGCAACACACTGTTGAAAATTTTCCTGAACACACTCTAGGAACTCATGCCCCGCACTGCCCTTTACACTATTATTCCAGTCGATGTTTGGATAATTAAAGTCCCCCATTATAACTACCCTATAATTTTTGCATCTCACCGTAATTTCCTTGAAAATTTGTTCCTCCATGTCCTTCCCACTAGCTCGTGGCCTATTGACAACACCGAGCAACGTAACCACATCTTTTTTGTTCCTTAGCTTTAGCCAAATTGATTCTATCCTGGACCCCTCTGGGACATCCTTTTTCTCCAGCACTGCAATGCTCTCCTTAATCAATACTGCCACCCCTCCCCATCTTTCCTGAACACCTTGTATCCAAGAACAGTTAACAAACAGTCCTGTCCTTCTTTGAGCCAGGTCTCTGTTATAGCCACATCATCATATTTCCATATGGCAATCTGCACCTGTACCTCACCAGTCTTATTAACCACACTCTGTGCATTCTTTTAATTTTTTTTTTATTTAGAGATACAGCACTGAAACAGGCCCTTCGGCCCACCGAGTATGTGCCAACCAACAACCACCCATTTATACTAATCCTACATTAATCCCATATTCCTACCACATCCCCACCTTTCTCCTACCATCTATCTACACTAGGGGCAATTTACAATGACCAATTTACCTATCAACCTGCAAGTCTTTGGCTGTGGGAGGAAATCAGAGCACCCGGCGGAAACCCACGCGGTCACAGGGACAACTTGCAAACTCCGCACAGGCAGTACCCAGAATCGAACCCAGGTCCCTGGAGCTGTGAGGCCGCGGTGCTAACCACTGCGCCACTGTACATACAATGCACATTAACCCTGATTCAGACTTTATTACTTTCTCCCTCACTCTGACCCCACTGGATAACTTACTATTCCCTACTCTCATGCTATCTATCTCCCCCAGTATTCTGTGCACCTTGGTATTCCTGTCTAATACTTGCTCCTGGTTCCCACACCTCTGGCTAGTTACCAGTTTTGCTTCCCTCCAATCTGAGCTCCCTCTCTGGTTCCCATCCCCCTGACAATTTAGTTTAAACCCTCCCCAACAGCACTAGCAAATCTCCCTGCGAGGAAATTCGTCCCAGTGCTGCTAAGATGCAACCCGTCCATCTTGTACAGGTCCCACCTGCCCCAGCACCGGTCCCAATGTCTCAGAAATCTGATGCGTCCCTCCTACACCAGTTCTCCAGCCACGTGTTCAATCGCTCAATTCTCCAATTCCTATGCTCACTTGCACGTAGGATTGGGAGAAATCCTGAGATTACTGCTTTTGAGGTTGTGCTTTTTTAATTTCCTTCCTAGCTCCCTAAAATCTGCTTTCAGGACCTCATCCCCCTTCTTACCGATGTCACTGGTACCAATATGGACCACGACCTCTAACTTTTCGTCCTCCCCCAGAAGGATGTCCTGCAGCCGCTCCATGACATCCTTGACCCTGGCACTAGGGAAGCAACACACCATCGTTGAGTCATATTTACTGCCGCAGAAATGCCTGTCTATTCCCCTAACTAACAAATCTCCTATCACAACTGCTCTCCCACTCCTCTTCCTCCCCTCCTGTGCAGTTGAGCCAACTGTGGTGTCACAAACCTGGCTCTGACTGGACTCCACTGAGGAACCTTCAGCCTCACCAGTATCCAAAATGGAAAACCAATTAGCAAGTGAGAACATATCAGGGGACTCCTGCACTAGCTGCCTGGTTCTCTTAGACTGCCTGGCGGTTACCCATTCCCTATCTGCCTGCATGCTTCTAACCTGCGGTGTGACCACCTCCCTAAACATGCTATCCACGTAGTCCTCTGCCTCGCAGATGCACAACAGTGACTCCAACCACCGCTCGAGTTCCGAAACCCGCAGCTCAAGCTTCTGCAGCCGGTGACACTTCCTACAGATGTGTTTGTCCAGGACACATGACGTGTCCATGACTTCCCACAGGCTATACATTCCACTCAGCAAAGCTGCCCTGCCATACCTTAACTTTACAGACTATTTGTGAAAGTAGAATAGCTTACCAGGTACTCTCCAAACAGCCCCTTCCACTGCACCGAAGCAAGAACCAAAAACTGGAGGGTTAAAAAAGTAGAAAAAAAATCGAGCACCTCCTCCCCTTCACCGAACTCGCCAATCACCAAACTACCTCCTCCCCTTCACCGAACTCACCAATCAACAAATTCGAACCTCCACACTCAGCTTGCAATCTGCACATCTTATGTATAAAATAGCATCTACTTTCACCCATACAACAGTCACTGCAAAGGAATTCATTGCAGGTGAGGCAGATTGATACCATTTCAAGGGATGTGAAAGGCAATGCAGGAATTCCTCAATGCAACAAAAAAGATACAAAAGTTGTAGTAACGCATTACAGGAACTAAATGTTGTGTCCGAGTAATGATCAGTGAAGTGAGGGATATCCAGAGGCAAACAAAACAGCAGCATTGAACGACAACTGCAGAATCAAAGGGATAGCAGCTTCCTCTGTACGTATTCCACTGCACACAGTATCAGATTTTTCAGTCAAGTCAATTTCCCCAAATACGAATGTTATAACTTGCGTCTATAATTGCTGCAAATGAATAAAACCTACCATTATCCAACTTTGGGCAGGACGGTACGAAGGTGGTGGCGGAGAGCACAGCTTGTGACATCATCCTTACACCACTGTCCCAAAGCTAACAGCACTTGGTGCAGTTTGGTTAATCCTGGTTAGTGGTAGGAAAACCTCTTAAAGACAACATACTACCAAAGTTGAAAACAGCAGCAGAAAAGATGAAGTAATCATAGCAACAACCAGATGAAGCACATGGTTTGTAGAAGGAAGCTGAGAGAGATGAGGGAGTTCCACAGGTCTGGACTCCAGGACTTAGGAGATGTAGCAGGGATGTGTCATTTACAAATCTGTGGAGACACTGGCTAAAGTAATTTTTTTTTTATTCGTTCAGGGGATGTGGGCGTCGCTGGCTAGGCCAGCATTTATTGCTCATCCCTAATTGCCCTTGAACTGAGTGGCCATTTCAGAGGGCATTTTAAGAGTCAACCACATTGCTGTGGATCTGGAGCCACATGTAGGCCGGACCAGGTAAGGACAGCAGATTTCCTTCCCTGGAAATTCTTTGGTGAACCAGATGGGTTTTTACAACAATCGACAACGTTCACACTAGACTAGCTTTTTAATTCCAGATTTTATTAATTGAATTCAAATTTCACCATCTGCTGTGGTGGGATTCGAACCCATGTCCCCAGAGCATTAGCCTGGGCCTCTGGGCTACCAGTCCAGTGACATTACCACTACGCTACCGCCTCCCCATGCTGGAGATCATGGCCTTTTCCTCATTGCAGATTCATAAATAAATGTAGTGACTGCACTTGGATAATAGGTTGGATGCAAGATCCGTGCGTCTGTGCCAGCCAGTGTTTAAGCCTTCCAGAGACAGACCAGTAATTTTATATTTGAAAGACAGTCAGTATTTAAGATTTTTAGTGATAGGACAGCCGAGAAGATATTACATGGGTCCAACATCTTCGGACCATGTAAATCGATGTTGGACACAATGCAGTTGATATTGTGCGTGTAGCTCGGTCTGGACGCTGTCTACAATGTCCGGAACACAAACTGGATTCAAGGCCTCAACAGTAACATGCAGATGGTCAAGCCAGCCATCCACCGGCACAGAATTAACTACTTCTGAAGAGCTTTCTTTTGGGCCCCTGCACATTGTGAGAAGGTAAAAGCCAAAGAGGAGATCGTGAGTTCAGAACAAGACATCATGAAGAGAGCAAGACATTCTGCGGTCATTGCAAGAGTGCAGGCAAAGACTAAATGTGTCTTATTTACCTGTGAATGAACAGATGAATCAGGATCGATACAAAAACTCTGCTGTAAAATCATCTTGCCTGTCAGGACAAGTTACTGCTGAAGAATAATTCCTACCCATCACAGCACAAACTTGTTTGAGGTGCTCTTTTTGTTTACTTCTCATCTTACAAATCACCAAAAAATGAAGCCTATAGGTAGGCGGCATTTCTAGCACAAAGAAGCTGCACATCACACACTCATTCACAAACCTGGTAATCTTGCAAGATATTAGCAGACAGAGCCCTTTTGTTATCACCAGCATATCCTGCACAAGACTAAATCAAATTAAGTAGCTCATCAAACGCTTGATATGTCTGCAAAAACCTGTCACGATTCGACTGCTAACTCATCCAAAGATATCAAATTTGCATTGCATTGACTGATCCCAGCAGGAGCCACAGTAAGGGCATTACAGCTGTACTCAGCATTCATGGTTCAAGGAAGGGTACAGAGCAAAGCTACAGCTGATGAAAGGATGAGCGTGGCTGTGGTTCGACTACCTCCTTATTCCCTCCACCTGTTGAAATAGCTTGCCGATGCTCATTGCCTAGGTTTCCACATGAGGAATGGCCAATTCAGCACAGGAAGGGGGTGTCAGGCGTTGGTTGGTGGCAGTGAAACTGTAGCCTGCATTCAGCATCAGCTCCAGGTCAGACATAGAAAATAAAAGTGAAAACGTGGAGGATTCCGATTGTATGGTTTATATGACTTGTGATAGACAGAGTGAATGTGATTGAAAACATTAGTGTCAAGCAGCTGTATGTTCAAAGTTCACTGGCAGTGACGACTATTGCATGGAGCTGGTTGCACAAATGAGCTGTGGCAACAGGAATGTGACATTGGTGGATTTTAATTAGGCATCCGATGTGATCTCCTTGTATCACCATAAAGGGGCAATCGTTAAACGTGTGCAAGGCATCCACTGCTTTTGTTCCATAGAAGATTCTTCTCCTGGATACAATCTTATTGCTGTGAAAGTTACCAGCAGGAGCCTCACACACAAGGTGTAAAGATCCCACGGAGTCTTCAGACAGAGCGGGGCGAAAGGGCAGGGAATAATTGGAGCAGACAAAATTCGGCTGCTGTTTTGCAGTCATTAATCTTTCTTTTTTAATTGCATCAATTCCCACATTCATAATGGAAACTGTATATGTAAACATGTCTCACTATAATTACAACCCATGACCAGGATTGGTGCTGCAGCCACTCCACAGCGCAATTTCCTTTCTTCATTCATGGGATGTGGGAGTCGCTGGCTAAACCAGCATTTATTGCCCATCCCTCAAGAAGGTGATGGTGGGACTGCCTTCTTGAACTACTGCAGTCTGTGTAGTGGAGGCACTCCCACGGTGCTGTTAGGAAGAGAGTTCCAGGATGTTAACCCGGGTACGATGATATATTTCCAAGTCGCAATGGTGAGAGACTCGGAGGGGAACTTGCAGGTGGTGGTGTTCCTAAGCATCTGCTGCCCTTGTCCTTGTCCTTGTCCTTGTCCTTTCAGAGAGTACAGATCACAGATTTGGAAGGTGCTGTCAAAGCAGCCTTGGTGAGTTGCTGCAGTGCATCTAATAGATGCAACACACTGCTACCATTGTGCGCTGGTGGTGGAGGGAGTAAATGTTTAAGGGTGATGGATGGGGTGCCAATCAAGCGAATTGCTTTATCCTGGATGGTGTTGAGCTTGAGTATTGTTTTAGTTGCACTCATCTGGGCAAGTGGAGAGTATTCCATCAGACTCCTAACTTGTGCTTTGTCAATGTTGGACAGGATTTGGGGAGTCAGGTGGTGAGTGACTCTCCACAGAATACCCAGCCTCTGACATGATCTTGTAGCCATGTATGTTAAGGGGAGGTTGTAAGACTCTATCTTGCTGGAGATGGTCATCACTTGGCACTTGTGTGGCATGAATGTTCCTTGCGACTTAACAATCCAAGTCTGAATGTTGACCAGATCTTGCTGCTTGCAGGCACGGACTGCTCAACTATCTGATGAGTTGCAAATGGAACTGAACACTTTGCAATCATCAATGAACATCCCCACTTCTGACCATATGATGGAGGGAAAGTCATTGCAGTAGCAGAAGATGGTTTGGTCTAGGACTGCAGCTGGGATGTTGACAGGGCTCAAAGCCTTTGCAGTATCCATTGCACTCAGCCATTTCTTGACATAACGTGAAGTGACTCGAATTGGCTGAAGACTGGCATCTGTCATGCTGGAGACCTCAGGAGGAGGCTGCAATGGATCATCCACTCGGCACTTCTGGTTGAAGATGTCTGCAAATGCTTCAGCCTTATCTTTTGCACTGACGTCCTGGGCTCCACCATCATTGAGAATGGGGATGCTCATGGTACCTCCTCCTCTGATTAGTTGTTTAATTGTCCAGTAACCTTCACGACTGGATGTGATAAGACTGCAGAGCTTTGATCTGATCAGTTGGTTGTGGGATCGCACAATTCTTCCTATAGCACCCAGGCTGCTTTTGCTGTTTGGCATGCATGTAGAGCTTGTTTTAGCTTCACCAAGTTGGCACCTCATTTTTGGGGATGACTGGTGCTTCCCTGGCATGCTCTTCTACATTCCTCATTGAACCAGTATTGATCCCCCGGCTTGATGGCAATGGTAGAGTGGGGGATATGCCAGGCCATGAGGTTACAGATTGTGGTTGAATACAATTCTGCTGCTGCTGATGGCCCACAGCGCCTCATGGATGTGCAGTTTTGAGTTGCTAGATCTGTTATGAATCTATCCAATTTAACACAGTGTTAGTGCCACACTCAACGATGGAGGGTGTTCTCAGTATGAAGACATAGGGTCTTGTCTGCTCAAGGACTGTGCGGTGGTCACTCCAGCTATTAATGGGACAAGTTTACATAGACAGCTTCCATTACAAATGTGGTCATCGGAAATTATGTCAACACACGGACATGAAGTGCACACAACTTTTAATATATTATAAATAAATGCTATTTCACAATTATTGAAAGCGTTCTCGGAATTGTAAGTAATTCGAACTCATTCATTAAAACAAACAGAGAAGATGTCAGTCAATAGTTTAAAAAACTTGGCCTGATAACCCAATTCGTAACAAGTGAAAGTAGTGTGATGTGGAATAGCGTGATGAGAGAGTAAATGCTCTTGAATCTACATTAGATGGCACAAATACTCTGCCAGTTAGTGCTTGCTGCCAACTTTATTTAAAAGAATTTAAAGGCACACCACTTTTAAAAGAAAAAATCCTAGGGAAATATTATTACAGGCTGCTCAGTCAGTAGAGAAAGAAGGATTTACAAACTGGCAGAAATCTCCAATGATGGGGCAGGTGGATGTTGGATGTGTCATGCTGCCTGCACTATATAATGCTGGAACAGCAGTCTGCCACAATTCTATACAGGGCATGCATGGAATAGACTCAAGAGAGATAGAGAATGGGCGAGAGAAGGAGCAAGTGTCAGAAGGAGCAACTGCTCAGAACTGAGAACGAGCAAGGAAATTAACAAGTGAGACCAAGAGTGACAAAGAGAGCGTTCTTTCATGTTATATTTTGTTCTCTCTCACAGCTGTTGTCGATGTAGAGCAACAACTATAATTTTACATTCAGGTAGTTAAGCCAGATAATTGCATGAGGAGCAGCGGAGTGTATGACTGTGAAGCCTCCTTTGTATTTGTGAATTGGACATTGAAAATTCTATGTTCCATGGTCTGTTCTGGGTGACCAGAGTCACACACTGGAGAGCTTTTAATTTTCCATTTTGTGCATCAAGCATCCGTATCTCCCATGGTTTTTGCTGACGCTGTTTAGGGTTAAGCTTCACAGAAGACAAAGCGAGGGGTCTTCTGTGTCAGGTGTTTCATGATGTGTTTGTGAGTTGTTGTGAACTCCATGCAGCTTTCCAAGGTTAAACCTATGTGTCTAAAAGGGCTTGTGTGACTAGAAGCAGTGTTGGGGGACATTGTTGAGGTCCTGGTAGATGGAAAGACATTAGTTTTCCTTGATTTGCTGGACTTCTGGAGGGTTGCTGCATTGTGGTGAATGAGTGGGGGAGTGATCTGCAACAGCACAGGCAACCAGGGTGTCGACGTTGACCTGAGGTTTCCATTGATGGTTCACTTGGGCATCAACAAGTCAAGCATGGCTACTACTGGTCCGTACTGGTGCACAATACTCTGCTACGGAGCAGACAAGGGCCATCACTGACATCCAAAGCACTAATGCTTCCCAGCTTGTTTCTGGACCAATTTGACCGTGGTCTTCGTCTTGGCAGCCACCTTCAGGTGATCAGGGAAGGTTAGTGTGCGGTTGAGCTTCACTCCAAGATAAGTCAGAGTGTGATCATGTCACAGTGTTTCCATGGAAGGTCACTTTCAGGGTGTGTGAAGCATTCCTGTTAGCAAGATGGAATGCAGCGACTGGTATTTTGTGGGGGTTTGGCTTGAGTTCATATTTCCAGAAATATTCCTGCAAGATGTTTAAGTCTCCCTTCAAGGTGGACTCGATGTTGTTGAAGCTGTCTGCTTGCATTGCCAGGGCAAGGCCATCTGCAAATGAAAATGTGCAGGACATCGTTGGGGACATGTCGCCCATGTAGATGCTGAAGAGAATTGGCACGAGTGTTGAGCTTTGTGGATGTCCATTGTTGAGGAAGCAGAGTGAGATAACACCGGCCCAAAAAGACATGTAGTCGTCTATTGTTCAGTATCATCCTTAGCAGGGGATGATCCCTATGGGGCACTGACACTGAACTGATCCCATGTTCCACTCTGTGTTCGTCAACTCTTTAGCTTCTGCTAACACAGAAGCATGGATTGGCCTCCAAATTGCCGACAGGAGAACAGATGCGGGGAGATAGATGGTTCTTTAATTTGAGAAACTGATTCCCCAAATACTGAACTGACCCTTCACAACCCACGATGTACTGAACTGGTTCAGAATGTGTCGTAGGAAATCAGCAAGTCTATTTTTCTGGGACTATAGTCTCTGCACGTTATTGGGACCAGTTCCTATATTGTAAAGGAAAGATTTACAGGGCCATGGGCGGCACAGTGGCGCAGTGGTTAGCACTGCAGCCTCACAGCTCCAGGGACCCGGGTTCGATTCTGGGTACTGCCTGTGTGGAGTTTGCAAGTTCTCCCTGTGTCTGCGTGGGTTTTCTCCGGGTGCTCCGGTTTCCTCCCACAAGCCAAAAGACTTGCAGGTTGATAGGTAAATTGGCCATTATAAATTGTCACTAGTATAGGTAGGTGGTAGGGAAATATAGGGACAGATGGGGATGTTTGGTAGGAATATGGGATTAGTGTAGGATTAGTATAAATGGGTGGTTGATGGTCGGCACAGACTCGGTGGGCCGAAGGGCCTGTTTCAGTGCTGTATCTCTAAAAAAAAAAAGTGTGACTTGGATAGCTCTTTCAAAGAGCTAGCAAAGGCAGAATAGGCTGAATGGCCTCTTTCTGTGCCCTAACCATTCTATGATTCAGTAAGTTCATTGCTCTGGGAGGTTTGTGTGATTCAATCAGCAACACCCAAATAACAGAGAACCACCCAGACGCTCACAGGCATTCGGAAAGAGTAGAGACGTGAGCACACAGACACAGCTGAAGTGAGTAGACAACAACAAAAGGACATCAGAATCAACCTGCAAAAATGAAGGATTTGCGAGGAGAAAAAGACAGAATGAGGGATTTTAACAGGTGAAGCAAACACTGATCTGAGCAAATGATTCAGCGAACAGATATTTGGCTAAGAGCAGAGCACAAAGATAGATATCACACACACATTCGAATGGGAGAGATATGCCGCCAAAAAATATGCATCTACAAGCAAACTGGATCTTGCTGCCCTCGGGAGGTGCAGTACATGAAAATGGAGTGACTGATTTCAAAGACATGGACTCTCTTGGATTTAAAAGTTAACAGTAACTGCTATTCGCAGCTCTCATTAAAGGGGGCAATTTAATTGGTGAACTTTATGATTTAAAGGCATGTTAAAAAGTAGTAAAACGCAAACGTCTTAAAAAGCCTACACCATGGTGGAGCATGCCGTAGCAACGACACACTAGGACTCAGTTACCCTGGTCCACATCATAGCAGGACACACTAGGAATCAGTGACCCTGGGCCACATTGCAGCACCGATACAACGCAACTCAAAAGTGGCAGCAAGTGGTTGCCTCATTTCCCAACAATCAGGCTCTTGCAGTTGACGTTTCACATCACAGAGCACCACAATTTCTCTTTCAAATATGCACTCTCACTTGATATATTTTACCGGTATATTTTGCCACAGATAGATTGAATAGATGTCTGCTAATGTACTCTTCCTTTAATATTGATACAACTAAAATGTAACTCTGGTCAACTGGATCATGAGACCCTTTCAATTTATGTCCCTTCTCTAGGTCACAAGTCAACTTGTCCACAAGAACTGTACCGCACTGAGATTGATGGAATAGGCTGATCAGAAATGTGCCATGCAGAGATGAGGTTTTATCCAGTATTGGTTAACCAAGGTACTAGGTCACTGGGAGAATCCTCAAATGGTACAATGGGATCCTCATCTGCCTGAACCAGTGGATCGATTTGCTGTTTACTTGAAGAACAGTGTTTTGCAGCATCTAATTAAATCATGCACAAGTCCTGGTGTGGGACTCGGACCCACAATTGTCTGACCAGAAGCAAGTCAACATGCTTGCCAAGAAAAGCTACCTCAATTACCACTGGGACAGGAGTAAGATGGTGACTAGCTGGCAATGATATCCTTGCTGCAAATTCAGGTGTAGAACCTGCCAATAGTTTGTAACGGATGAATACATTTCCTATGAACTGCACTTCAAACATACTTTGATTTGGTTATCTAGAAAGGCTAAAGCATGCAAATTATTGATTTTACCCTCAGAACAGCTCGAAACAAAATCATACGACAAATGGAAAGTTCATTTACTGGACCAAAATTATTGTTGGGAATGAGAAAATTGTACATCACAATTGGCAATACTCTCATCTCCAAAAATAAACTAACAATTCACTACTTTCCACTCTGACTAATTAAATAGTTTTATGATTTGCACATGCCAGCTGAGTTTTCTGGACTCCATATGTAACTTTCCTACTGACTCAGAGACCTCCCTCCTCCCCTCAACAGGCACAGTCCTACCATTTGAAAGCACCATACCGTGGGAAAATTATTAGCTCAGTCTAGTGCAAACATTGCTCATTTCCAGCTGTTCAAAAATATGTGATAAAGTAGCAAACTCATACTAATGATCAACGACATAATCTGCAAGATGAGCCCAAGCTGGGGAATGTTCTATCAGAATGGAACAATGGGCAGTAGTCACCAATTCTCCTGTACTTGAGCAGGCAGCCTTGAAAGAATTCTCCAAGTTCAGCAAGGTTAACTTGGACCTACGTCAACAGCACTTGTTTCCAGTTTCCTTCCAATACATCAGTTATCATCTAGTTTCCACCAATAAGGGGCTGCCTCAACTCTCATCAAAGAGTAGGGGTGAGAGACGAGAGAATCATTGTTGCACAATTGCCTATTTGCGGTCGTAAAAACAGCTCGGTCAAGGAAAAATTTCTCAAGTGCTTCGTTCTGAATTTCAATGACATG
Source organism: Heterodontus francisci (assembly GCF_036365525.1). Lineage (NCBI taxonomy): Eukaryota > Metazoa > Chordata > Chondrichthyes > Heterodontiformes > Heterodontidae > Heterodontus > Heterodontus francisci. Next base: position 40,329,696 of record NC_090407.1, on the reverse strand, counting down.
CTGCCTTTGAAGAAAGACCAAGTTATTATAACCTGAATATTCTACACTGGGAGCAAACTATCACTTTGATGTTTAGTTCAGTCGACTGTTATACGCCAATCCAATACATATTAACGTGTGCAGCCATTATAAATGCAAGTCTTTCTTTTTAGCCCACAGTTGAATAGACTGTCAACATGCTCAGACATGCCTGACACAAGAATAACTTTATAGGGCAGAGTACTGGAGGGCAAATGGTACCCAAGCAAAGTCAGCTCAGTAATGAATAAACGCTGACACGAGGAGGCTGAGAATGTTTACAGGGAGAAGACTGAAGGAGGGAGAAGCAAAAATTCTGATCGGAGAAAGGCCAATCTGCTCATTCCTTTTGTCTTATATCTCAAAATACTGTTAAGCAGGAAATTCAAGGATGTTATGGTCAAGTCAGGATGAAGTTACGCCAGCCAGACAAGTAGAGAGTATGCCATCATACTACTGATTTGTGTAGTGTAGTCGTAGTTCCTTATGTGATGGTTGGACAGGTCGAATATATATATATATATATATATATATATTATATATAGGAGTGGTGAATGCAGTTTACCAACTAAAAATCAAAGTGATAGTCTCTTCCCAGTGAACAACATTAGGATATAACTTAGCCTATCTTCAAGGAGGTGGTGGAGAGACTTGAGAGTCAAATGGTACACACTTGCTGCTGAATACTCTGCCTCTGACCTGCCTAGTGGCCAAGACATTTATATAGCTGGTCCAGTTGAGTTTCTGGTTAACTGTGACTGTTAGCAACATAATGTTATTGAATGTCAAGGGGAGATGGTTAGGCTCCACCTTGTTGGAGCTCGTCACTGCCTAGCACTTGTGTGGCACAAAGGTTATTTGCCATATATCAGCCCAAGCATGAATGTTGTCTTGGTCTTGCTGCATGCAGACATGGACTGCTTCATTATCTGAAGTAGTACATATGGAACACTGAACACTGTGCAAGTATCAGTGAACATCCCCACTTCTGACCATATGATGGAGGGAAGGTCATTGATGAAGCAGCTGAAGATGGTTTGACCTAGGACACTGCCCTGAGGAACTCCTGTAGCAATGTCCTGGGGCTGAGATGATTGGCTTCCAACAACCACATCTTCCTGTGTGCTAGGTATGACTCCAACCAATGGAGAGTTTTCACCGATTCCCATTGACTTCAGTTTTACTAGGACTCCTTGATCCCGCACAATCGGTCAAATGCTGCCTTGATGTCAAGGGTAGTCACTCTCACCTCACCTCCGGAATTTAGCTCTTCTGCTCATGTTTGGACCAAGGCCGTAATGAGGTCTGGAGCTGAGTGGCCCTGGCAGAACACAAACTTTTTTTTGTTGCTGTACGTTGTCTGTTTGTTGCACTGCACTGTACATTCTGGAATTCTGCATCGCTGTGCACCCATGCAGGTTAACAGGAACATCGATGAGGAGGATATTTAAGTATGATAGCACTGTTGACTGGTATTGAGAGCAGGCTGATGGAGCATAATTGGCTGAGTCGGATTGGACATGCTTATTTTTGTGCAGGTGTTCACAGATACCATTTCAAAAACCCAGATACCAATATGTACAGCAAGTTAGAAAGAAAAGGTATCAGGCGATTTTAACATTTCCTCCCCAGCCCTCAGAGACATGATGCTAGTCAGAGAAATTGGGGTAACTTTAAGTTAACCCAATGTGTGGGAAACCCACAGGATCAGGTGAGACACCTGTTTTGCATCCCACTTCATATTAGTCTCCACTGACTTTAATGGGCAGCCAAATTGGGAAGGGTATAGTACTGGCATTGTACCCAATCCCATCAAGTTCCCAAAAGGCAGGTTAAGTTCAAATTGGCCCCAATGCGAGAATGTATACACGTGGGTAAATTAGTTTAAGCACACATCAGTATAGATCTGTGCTACACAGGCCACTCTGAAGAAATTAAAGATGGATTTGATTATTATTTGTCTTTCCTCTGAGAAACAATAGTGTCCTTGTAAAGAAATATAATTCATCACACTCCCCTACAGTCTCATGTGCTGCCTAGTAATATAGAATATACTGGCAAAGACTTTGGATGCACGCTAATCCAGGGAAAGTTCAACATAGGGCGGTCTGATAGCTTCGCTCTCAGTTCTTATCCCAAAATCTTTCACCGTCTCTTCATCTTAGATGCCCACACCCAATGCTATGGCACTGCCTCTCTGGACTGATAGACGGCTACTTTAACAACATTACATTTTATTTTCAACAAGGAAAATTCAGTCAGTAATATTTTACTTCACTTTGAAAGTGAGTGACTAGCGAAATTTACAAACAGTGTTGGCCAGATTCACTATCAGAAGACTTGCATTTATATAGCACCTTTCAAGACCACTAGATGTCCCAAAATGCTTCACAGCCAACCATGAAAACTTGAAGTACAGTAACTGTTGCAATGTAGGAAACACGGCAGCCAATTTGTGCACAGCAAGTTCCCACAACAGTAATGTGATAATGACCAATCTGTTTTTAAGATGTTGATTGAGGAATAACTATTGGCCAGCAGAGTTAACTCCTCTACTCCTCTTGAAAATAGTGCTATGGGATCTTTTATGTTCACCTGATAGAGGGCAGACAGGATCTCAGTTTAACATCTCAACCAAAAGACAGCACCTCCAACAGTGTAGCACTTCAATAGGATACTACAGTGTCAGTCTTAATTTTTGTGCTCAAGACCTGGAGTGGGACGTGAACCCACAGCCTTCTCAGCATCTACCAATGTCTACCAAACGCTCTGAGAAGAGACCTCAAAGATCTTTATTTACCCATGATGAGCCTCAAAGTGTTTGGTGGATAAATCGTTAATTCAACAAATCATCTATCTATTCTCTGTTGTTACTGGGTTATATGCAAATATTAATCACCTCACACTTATCTATTTTTCCATTAAATAGAAAGTAATTTTATCCGCTGTATAAACAAATCTTATGCAAAGGTTGATTGGTTTTGGATATGTAAACAGTAAGTCTACACGTACAGATGCGTTTGAACACGCTCACAGCCACTTGCTTTTTAGAATTAGCTGAAAATCTTGTTAAATTCATTAGCTAGCTTGTACTTGATCCTTTTCAAACCATACAAGCAGAAATAATGAAACTGCATTTGTGTAGAACAGAATGATGATGATTTACAAATAAATCAGAATGTGAATCAGCACTACCCTGTCATATCTTAAGTGGTCTCTGAGAGCTCCTTTCTCTCATGGTTAAATTATTTAAACATCACACCAAGGGCAAGCCCCATCCCCACCCTAAGAAAGCTTAAAGTTCTTATTTGCTTTAAAAATTCTTCACGCAAACAAACTGCAAAACTCAAGGTAGTGTCCAACATTAGATGTGATTCCACAATTGGACAACACTTGCTGGATAATCCTCAGTGTGCTAAGAATTACACTGGCAACCAATTTAAGATCGTCAGTAGGGCTCGCAGTGTGGCACGTTTGCACATACTGGAGGCTACATATATTAATACACAGGGCCCTGTTCTCTGCAGACAGAAAGAACATGTACACACATTGCGCCTGTTTCAGCTAAACAAAATAAGTGACAGCCATTCACTGGTTCATTCCACAGGGCAATGCCTTGACCAGAGTCAAGCTGCCTGGTTTAAATTTCAAACAAAGCTTGGCAGTTAACTGTCAGTCACCATAAACAGGTGCATTGCCCATGGCAACGTCTCTACCAATGAGTCCACTTGCCAACCAATCAGCGCTCTCTTCTCATACAGTATAAATCTATTGGTTTCCTTTACACTGGCATTCTTGCGATTTGTCCTGATGAGTGCAAGATGAAAAACTTCGACAAAATGTCTCTATTTTCAGCAAAACAGCTTTTCTTGGTTGTGTGTGGAGCTGGAATCCCAAATGGGTTCCCCAAATTTAAAGTACTGTTTCTGAGGAAACTGAGGCAATTAAATCTCCTTCATTCCCTCTCAGCCTTCACTTCCACCTGTCCCAAGCTCCTGTACCTTCTCTATTCCCCATCCCCAATCAGTTCCACCATCTCCCATTGCTTCAACCCCATACATCCTTAATTCTCCCCTCATTATTGCCATGACTCATCCCTTACATATCCCCCCCATGCCCGACACCTCCTATGCCATCTCCATTTCCCACTGCTAACCCATCACAAATAATACCAGTCCTAGAATGTTTGTAAACAGCTTTGTTTCCTCCCATCAGGATCTCCCTGCCAGTATTCCCAACCAGCAACTCCCCTTCCCAATGTTCCTACTTCTGATCTCTGCCATCCCAGTGTTGCTACAACCTATGTCACCCCATCACCACTGGCACACCCCAACACTTCCCTCCTGGTGCTTCCAAACAGGATTCCTCTTCCACTCTGGCATATCCAAGGCGCCCCCAACAACAGTTTCCCACTTGTAGTAAACCTTACGCGTGCTTTCCAATACAGCGAAACACCAGAACTACCTCCTCCAATACCCCCACATCCAGCAACTTACACCCAGGTTGTCACAGATCCTCTCACTTCCCTGTGCTACCACACATGATCCCCACTCCCAGTTACCCCCAGACTTCAGCAGCATATGCACGATCCACACCATCTCTCTAATAAAGGTACACACAACTCCTGTAACCTTCCTCCCACCTACATGCAGCTGAGAACATCGCCCCCATATCTTAATCTGTATTCTTTAACTATACAGTTAACTTAATCTGCTTCATATCAATCAAGGCCACAGTGAATTACTGTAACAGAGCAATTCACCCATTTATGTCAAATAATGTTAATCCCACTACTGAATAGCGGAGGAGGGAACTGCATACAAACACAAGGGTTAGGGCGGTACACTCACATAGCACGGCTTCAAGGATACAGACTGCCAAGATGTAGGCAAAATGCAGTTCATTAAAGTGAGGGCAGAGTCAGGGATGGGGAGCAAGCAGGGGTGAGAATGGGAAGCGGGCAGAGTCAGGGACGGGAAGCAGGTTGCTTCGCTGTTCACAGCTGTGGGCTTTGTTTTCTGCTGTCTGCAGCTCATAGGAAAGCTGAGCGAACCTCATTCTTCAGACAATGACTTTTCAGAAATGGGTTTATTTTAATCTCATTCACTTCCATGTGTGGTTTTTCTGAGAGAGGACGAGAGTCTGGTTTTGTGACTATTGATGGGTTCCACGTCAGCATCTATTCAAAGCAGACGTCATTTTTCTCTTTGTTTTACACGAGAGTCACCGGGCAGGGTGGGAGTGAGATGAAAGCCAGCAGGAAGTGCCCAACTGAAGGTCTGGCAGGAATGTCACATGAGAATAGACTTCCCTTTTTTAAAAAAAAACGTATGCTGCACCTGGGCGATGCTTTTCTCAGAGTCGTCTTGGGAAATTCTTTAAATGTGGACAAGAAGACCAAGTGCGAAGCATCAGAGATTCCCACACAAAGGGCTGACAAAAATAAACACTCTTGAAATCTATTTGCTAATTTTAACTGTGGTTATTTATGGATTTAGCTAACTGCCCTTTCTGCAGCACCTATCTGTCCCATGGTTGTTCCAATATTTAACTTGTCAACAAACATATCTGTTAGAACCAACCAAACCTTTAAAGGTTCAATTGTACTTCAACCAGGCTGCGTACAACATGATGTGAATGAGGTAATAGGATGACCGTATGCCAAAAACACACCAACTATCCAGAATGATGTGTAATATGAAAAGCAATGACATGTATACACTATCTTCCACCATTTAAGGCCATATTAAGTGAATTATTTTCTCCAATAACATCCAATAACTTTGTAAACACAAAACCCTGGTATGCAACTGAAATATTCCTAACACAAGCTGGAATTGGAACAGTTTCCAGTGAGTGGGTGAGTGAGCGGGCGAGTGAGCGGGCGAGTGTGCGGGCGTGCGGGCGAGTGAGCGGGCGCATGTGTCTTTGTGCATAGCACATACATCCCTACATGTGAGAGAGAGGCAACCATACGTACTAGAGTCAAACAAGTTTGGAACAAACATTCCCCCAAAGTTAAGAGAAGTACCATGGGGCATGTCCTAAAATACACTCCAATATACAACAACCTCTCTCTGCAAGATCAGTTTGCAAAAGAGACACACAATCGTCTTTTCGAATGTTACATCTGCCCACATGTTCCCACATACATTCTCTGCATCCTCCCCTCACATCTCAGACTATTTTAATAGAAACCCAAAAAATGATGAGTTCAGTAATGTGATCGCTCGAGATGTAACACGGGTCGTCAGCAGACTGACATAACCTTCCGAGTTACCTCGGAGAGAAAGAGTCATAGTCATACAGCACTGAAACAGGCCCTTTGGCCCACCGAGTCTGTGCCGACCATCAACCACCCATTTATACTAATCCTACATTAATCCCATATTCCCTACCACATCCCCACCTTTCTCCTACCACCTACCTATACTAAGGGCAATTTACAATGGCCAATTTACCTATCAACCTGCAAGTCTTTGGCTGTGGGAGGAAACCGGAGCACCCGGCAGAAACCCACGCGGTCACAGGGAGAACTTGCAAACTCCGCACAGGCAGTACCCACAACCGAACCCGGGTCACTGGAGCTGTGAGGCTGCGGTGCTAACCACTGCGCCACTGTGCTTGTTAAATAAAACTGAACCCTGAATTCTAACAGAACCATATCATTCCCCAGGAAGATGGAATACAACAAGCATCCACAGTACTGCTTTTAAACAAAGAACCTATTTAGGAGAAGAAATTAACTATTGAAATTCTCAAGCTTCGAAATACCATGTCTCAGCAGGAATCTGGGCAGTTTTGTCACGTCGTGATAGAAGCAGCCAACTCAGTATTTTAACAAAATATACAAAACATCCAAGGCACGAGAATATTAATAGCTCTTGAACATTCACTCCATACGACAGGGTACAGATATTTTTCATTTTTTCTCCCCAAATTTTTCCCGAAGTCCTCAAAGGGTATAATAGGCAACCCATCTCTGTCTTCCCTCCCTTTTCCCCACCCACATCCCATCCTCATTCCCCCAGAATCACAATTCAGGAATTGCTCACAGCCAGGATCAGATCAGATCAATCATTAAAGTTAACCAGTTCAGTAACACTGGCGTCAGCGTCAAGTTACAGGAGTGACTGAAATTAAATGCAAGTATTGCTATTTCTAAACACTTCTAGCAGTCACTGAGCTGCCAATGTTTGTTCCCGTTTATTGCTTGAAGTGCACTTCCAACTAAAAGCTTCGGGTGGCACAGGGCACAGATCAGGTTGTGCCAGGGAACAGCTGGGCAGCGCCCACTCCCAAGTCAAATGAAGTAGCATTAAATAGAAGCAAAATGCTTTTCTACAAATAAATGCAAAACCACTCTAGTTATAAAAAAAAGCATTTGTTTCAGTCTTTTACCCCGAATGGGTTAACCAACAGGCAGCGACTCAAATTCAGAGACTTATTTTTTCTAGGAATCCTAAATGACTAATAAGACTTTCAGGTAGGTCTGTGATTATTCAGGCAGGGTCCCTGCAGACATTGTTGTCCATAGTCCAAGTTATATCATACTTTCACGACCCATTTCTATGGCCTGAAATAACTTAAGCATTTTTATTATACCTTTTAAAGCAACAAAAAGAACAGCTAATATAAACACCACAAAGAATCATTACCAAATGACAATCCATGTCATTGGAGAACAGAAATAAATTAGCACAGAATTGGAAAACAAAGGAGGCGCATTTCATAAAAGAACTCGCACCTTATTAAGTCCCCAGGAAGTCCCCAAGCACAGTCATGCACTTTTTGAAGTAGCCACTGTTGTAATGTAAGCAAACATAGCTGCCAATTTGCACACAGCAAGATCCCAAACAGTAAATTAACTAAACCACCAGTTAATGCTATTGGTGGTGCTGGTTGTGGGAAGAATGATGCAACAACAACACTGTGTTTATGTGGCACCTTTATCATCATAAAAAGCCCAAAGGGGTAACCACAGCAAGATTATAGTGGTGCACAGAATGGAGACCTCAGAATTGAATAGCACTAGCAGCAGCTTAAAGCAAAGGTTCATGCAATGATTAACATTTAATTTCAAACAACAAGGCCTCGAACGTCATGAAGCAGGAATGTAGATTGATTATCCCTCACCTCCCACATTGGTGCCCAGTAACAACACAAACGAAAGACAGACTGCTAGATCGAAGGCACTCTGACACCCTAGAACCATGATAAGGAAAGTTGCTGACCTGGGTTATAATTGATATTATATAGCAGCTATATATGGATTTATGAGGGGTTAATTAACTTTTCAATGGATTGAGTGCCATTAATGTGATAATAATCCAAAACAATGATGGCATAAACAGAAATGAGACACAGGAACCTTCAATACAATCCATGCGTCATTTTTATACCACATGACTGGTCCAGCCACAACCTTAGTTATCAGAACACAAATCTCATTGAGACCACCTAATATAGTTTGGGATCTGCAAACAATTCATCACTAGAGGTATACAATAATGCCAACAAGGAGTCAGATTTGCTTGGCGGGTCGGATTATTTTTCATGGATTCATTGCCACTCCTTTTTAAAAATCCCAGCCCAGGTAAGGACAGCAGATTTCATTGCCTGAAGGATACTGGTGAACTAGTTATGTTTTTACGATAATCCAACAGCTTCACGGTCATTTTTACTGATACCAGGCTTTCGTTAAAAAAAAAAGTGAATTCCAATGGGATTTGAACTCATGACCTCTATATTTCTAATCAAGGCCTCGGAATCACCAGTTTAAAAAACAAGAGTTTTCATTGGCTGTAAAGGATTTTGGGACATCCTAGGAGAGCAGGTCAGTAAACAGTTTTTCTTTGAACCATTTCTAAAAATCTAATCTGAAGATGCAGTATGATGCACACTCATGACAAACTGCCAACCTGCTTGGTGGTCCCTGAAAATATGCATTAAAAGCACCAAATCAGAGCAACGGATTCCTGCTTCAAAAACTAACGAGCGCCCAATCTAACCAGGTACATCAGCCCAAGCCATGATCTGACCTGTAACCACCTCCCAATTAGTTCCTACATTAAATGTTAGTTGTAATCCTGGAGATAATTGGCAATGTCACATTTCAGTGCTTTCTCCTTTCAAGAATTATACATAATGGAAAAGAGTGGGAATTCGATAGCGAGATTCCACAGGGATTGGAATTCTGCCTCTATCAGGCACATCTTTATTTGGAACTGGTTGTATAACATATACAGCTTATGAAGAGTATACTCCAGCAGAAGCACATCAAGCACCAAAACTATGCAGGATTCCAATTTTAGCTTCACTAAAATTTTCCACCCAATAAGGGCGTATACAGCATTAAACCCAATATTTATGGGAGCTGGCCACCTACAATCGCTAAATTCTTTCAAGAAACTAGTGAGTCCTGAAATTACACTTGCGTAGAATAGGAGACATCTGGCGGTCTTCCAAGCCATGGAGGTATTTTTCAATGTGTAAGGGGCCCTCAGAAATCCAGTTGCCATAGGAAACCACTTGCTACTACTACAAACACGTGCCACAAAAATATTCCGAATTCCTCATGTACACTAATCAATAAAGCCCTTGACCCCCAACTCCCTCCTTTGAGACGTTTATGTTCCGCGCTGATTTAATGTTCCACTGAGTGTAAAAGGTTCTATTTGTCTTCATATACTGGGTCCTCTTGTGTTTAACCCTTTTAATAGCCAACTCAGTACAGGCTCTTTATATTCCGGTTAGGGTCATGGATTCTGACAATTACCCTCGAGTAACCAAGAAAAATGTCAGGTGTAAGTCCATCAATTTCTTCAATTCATTCACAAAATCAGTGCCAGTCCGGAATACTTCATTCAAGTAAGCCATGTTAGACCGCAGCACAAGTTAACAGCTTGGAGTTCAAGTGTCTCCTTCTGCTACAAGGAGAGCTGCGAACTCCTGGGACCTGACAAATACCTCCAATACATCTAGAGCAGCGTAACTAAAAACAAGTGGTACAGTTACATGCATTGACCAGTTAATATTACTTCGAGGGATAGTCAGACTTTGTCTAGCCACCCGAAGGAGGACATCCTGAAAAGTATTCCGTGCAGGCCAGTAACTAGCAAGGGGTCTCTATCTAAGAATTCAATATTTCTGGACCTTGAAATGAGTTGATATAATTTACCCATGTTTACATTGAACTTAGCTCTGGTTGGTACCAAAGTTGCCTCAGTACAAACTGTTCCAGGGTCTTTCAATGTTAGAAGCTCTCGGCACCAAGAACCCCTAAGAGGGTCTTTGCCTCGTCCCAGGGTCATCTCAGCAATAATTAACTCTGGCAGGGGTTTCCCGCATTGATAAAAATCTTTGTTTTCTGAGCTCTGTGGTGATCTTGTCTCAACAGCAAATCAATAGCGCTGTGTGTTCAGTGAAGCCTGACTGGACAGGATTGGAACTGCAGCGTTCCAGCCATGGCTCAGTGGCTTGCACTCTTGGCTCTGAGTCAAAAGGATTTGGAGTTCAGGTCTCACTTCAGAGGTTTCAGCATTTAATCTAAGCCGACACTCTAGTGCAGTGCTGAAAGAGTGCTGCAGTGTCACAGGTGCCGTCTTTGTAAACAGTTGTTAAACTGAGGCCCTGTCTTCCCCTTCAGGTGAACATAAAAAAATCTCATGGCACTATTTCAGAGAAGAGCTAGGAAGTTCTCCAAGTGTCCTGGCCAATATTTATCCCACAACCAACATCAGTGAAACAGATGGTCTGGAGCTTGCTGTGTACAAATTGGCTGCTGTATTTCCTACATTACAGAAGTATTTTGTTGGCTGTAAAGTACTTGGGGACGTTTTGAGCTTGTGGAAGGGGCTATGTAAATGTTAGTTCTTTCTTCCTCTTCTTGTTACCCTCATTCTGGATAATGCAGGATGCTGTCCCTTATTTTGTATGCAAGGAAGTCTGGCAACGTGCTGTAATCATATTTAAACAACAATTTCACACACTGATTGTGCATGGTGTCATGCTAGGTTCCCACCTGCCAAGAATGAGGCACATTAATTTTGTCATGAACATGGATTTTAAACTGTTACTGGAGTGAAGAAAGGATTTGTTAAACAGATCAGCTGTGGCTGGAAAAGATATTTGCATATTAACAGATAGTGTTTGGAAGGACAGAGCAGCCATTCCCTGACATTCAACCCACAATGGACTTTTGATCACCAGACGTTGAAGGTGGGGGAGCTCGCATTCCAGGTTGTCTGTTAAGATGGCCGAATACACAAACGGACATGGTCAAACCAGCTAGTCACATGACTAACCTGCTGGGAAATTTGAGCTTTTTGAATTTGTACAGTTTGGTCAGAAAGCTGTTTGCTCCTGGACTGAGATCTCTCTCCTGTCTGCTCCCACCTCTTTCTCACAAGCCTCAGAATCCCCTGAAGACACATGAGAAGCATTTGACAGTGACTGCCCTCGACGTCAAGGCAACATTTGACCAAGTATGGCATCAAGGAGCCCCAGCAAAACTGAAGTTTATGGGAATCAGGGTGAAAACTCTTCACTGATTGGAGTCATACCTAGCGCAAAGGAAGATGGTTGTGGTGTGGTCAATCATCTGAGCTCCAGGACATCACTGCAGGAGTTCCTCAGGGTAGTGTCCTAGGCCCAACCATCTTCAGCTGCTTCATCAATGACCTTCCTTCAATCATAAGGTCAGAAGTGCGGATGTTTGCTGATGATTGCACAATGTTCAACACCATGCGCAACTCCTCAGATACTGAAGCAGTCCGTGTAGAAATGCAGCAAGACCTGGACAATATTCAGGCTTAGGCTGATAAGTGGCAAGTAACATCTGTGCCACACATGTGCCAGGCAATGACCATCTCCAACAAGAAAGAATCTAACCATCTCCCCTTGACATTCAATGGCATTACCATTGTTGAATCCCCCACTAACATCCCAGGGGCTACCATCGACCAGAAACTGAACTGAAGTAGCCATATAAATACTGTGGCTACAAGAGCAGGTCAGAGGCTAGGAATCCTGTGATGAGTAATTCACCTCCTGACTCTCCAAAGCCTGTCCACCATCTACAAGGCACAAGTCAGGAGTGTGATGAAATACTCTCCACTTGCCTGGATGGGTGCAGCTCCATCAACACTCAAGAAGCTCAACACCATCCAGGACAAAGCAGCTCACTTGATTGGCACCCCATCCACAAACATTCACTCCCTCCACCACTGATGCACAGTGGCAGCAGTGTGTACCTTCTACAAGATGCACTGCAGCAATGAACCAAGGCTCCTTAGACAGCACCTTCCAAACCCACGACCTCTTCCAACTAGAAGGACAAGGCAGCAAATTCATGAGAACACCATCACCTGCAAGTTCCCCTCCAAGTCACACACCATCCTGACTTGGAACTATATCACCGTTTCTTCACTGCCGCTGGGTCAAAATCCTAGTACTCCCTTCCTAGCAGCTCTGTGAGTGTACCTACACCACATGGACTGCAGCGGTTCAAGAAGGCAGCTCACCACCACCTTCTCAAGGGCAATTAGGGATGGGCAATAAATGCTGGCCTGGCCAGCGATGTCCATATCCCATGAATGAATTTTTAAAAATGAACCCCAAGAGAGAACAGTCTCCTACAGCAAACAGGTTTAAGAAGAATACGGGACCCCAATGAAAAGCAAGATCTACCTACAATCAAGGACTCTACAGTGAGCTCGAAGAACCGTAACAACTCTTCAGATATTGCCTCAAACCTTTCCACTTTATTTTTCTTCTGCTCTTTTCTGTCTCTATTTGCATGCGTGTATCGCGTATGCGTGCTAGTGTGGGGTGCGGCGCGTATCCGTAGGCATTAACCGAATTACAGTTTAAGTTTAATAAATTTCAACTTTTCTCCTTTAAACCTAAGAAAGCCTGTTTGTGCTGGTTTCTTTGCCTTATAATTGGAAAGCGGTGAACAAGGATTCATCAATGGGGAGCTAAAAACACAGTGTGTTTAAAATTAAACCCTGTTACAGCAAGATCAGGTGAAAGGGAACCCTAGACCCTTTTCTCACCTGGTTGTAACAGAAATTTGGGGGCTACCGTCCTGGATTTTACCTACAAACGAGAGAAATTGGAAGTGGGAAGTCAAATTGTTCCCAGTCAAAAAAAGAGCAAGATTTCAATACAGGTTTTCTTATGGTTGTGTGTGATTGAATACTAACATGACTGCATCTGAATCGAGTAGCTCTCCAAGCCAGGGTGAAGTAACTTGGGATATGGTAAAAGCACTGTCTATGGAGGAGTTGAGGAAAATGGCTGAGCAGTGTGGGATCACTGTGCATGGCAAGGCGAGGAAGTCAACCATTTTCCCGTGAATCTGAAGAAGCAGAAACAGGGTTTGAAGCAGACCCAGACAGGGTATTGTTAGCAAAGATACAATTGGAGCAGAGGAAACTTGAATTTGAGGAGAGAGAGGGAGAGAGAAAGAATATTCCAGAAAGAATGTGGAGAGAGAGAGCTGAAGCGGCTTGAGTTAACTAGGGGGCAACTGAGTAACCCCAGTGAAAGCATGGCCAATATGGAGCAGCACAATTCAGGGCTGGGTACAAAATTGTTAAAACTAGCTCCACTAATTCCAAAATTCAATGAGGAGGATGTAGAAGATTTTTTGTGTCCTTTGAGAACCTGACAAGGCAGCTAAAATGGCCAGCTGAGACCTGGCCTCTTTTACTGCAAAGCAAGCTAACTGGAAAAGTCCATGGGGTTTATTCCCTGTTGCCAGATGAGAGTTCATCAAATTATGAACTGACCAAAAATGCTATCCTCAGGGGATATGAATTAGTACCCGAAGCCTATCGCCAAAAGTTTAGAACCCTTAAGAAGCAAGCTAATCAAACTTATCTGGAGTTTAAAAGAAGTAAGCAGCTGGCTTTTGACCAGTAGCTGAGGGCTCTTAAAGTACAACTCAGCTATGAGAATCTCAGAGAAGTAATTAGAACATTACAGCGCAGTACAGGCCCTTTGGCCCTCGATGTTGCGCCGACCTGTGAAACCATCTGACCTACACTATTCCATTTTCATCCATATGTCTATCCAATGACCACTTAAATGCCCTTAAAGTTGGCGAGTCTACTACTGTTGCAGGCAGGGCGTTACACGCCCCTACTACTCTGAGTAAAGAAACTACCTCTGACATCTGTCCTATATCTATCACCCCTCAACTTAAAGCTATGTCCCCTCGTGTTTGCCATCACCATCCGAGGAAAAAGACTCTCACTATCCACCCTATCTAACCCTCTGATTATCTTATATGTCTCTATTAAGTCACCTCTCCTCCTCCTTCTCTCCAATGAAAACAACCTCAAGTCCCTCAGCCTTTCCTCGTAAGACTTTCCCTCCATACCAGGCAACATCCTAGTAAATCTCCTCTGCACCCTTTCCATAGTTTCCACATCCTTCCTATAATGCGGTGACCAGAACTGCACGCAATACTCCAGGTGCGGTCTCACCAGAGTTTTGTACAGCTGCAGCATGACCTCGTGGCTTCGAAACTCGATCCCCCTACTAATAAAAGCTAACACACCATATGCCTTCTTAACAGCCCTATTAACCTGGGTAGCAACCTTCAGGGATTTATGCACCTGGACACCAAGATCTCTCTGCTCATCTACGCTACCAAGAATCTTCCCATTAGCCCAGTACTCTGCATTCCTGTTACTCCTTCCAAAGTGAATCACCTCGCACTTTTCCGCATTAAACTCCATTTGCCATCTCTCAGCCCAGCTCTGCAGCCTATCTATGTCCCTCTGTACCCTACAACATCCTTCGGCACTATCCACAACTCCACCGACCTTAGTGTCATCCGCAAATTTACTAACCCACCCTTCTACACCCTCTTCCAGGTCATTTATAAAAATGACAAACAGCAGTGGCCCCAAAACAGAACCTTGCGGTACACCACTAGTAACTAAACTCCAGGATGAACATTTGCCATCAACCACCACCCTCTGTCTTCTTTCAGCTAGCCAATTTCTGATCCAAAGCTCTAAATCACCTTCAACCCCATACTTCCGTATTTTCTGCAATAGCCTACCATGGGGAACCTTATCAAACGCCTTACTGAAATCCATATACACCACATCCACTGCTTTACCCTCACCCACCTGTTTGGTCACCTTCTCGAAAAACTCAATAAGGTTTGTGAGGCACGACCTACCAGTCACAAAACCGTGCTGACTATCGCTAATGAACATATTCTTTTCAAGATGATTATAAATCCTGTCTCTTATAACCTTTTCCAACATTTTACCCACAACCGATGTAAGGCTCACAGGTCTATAATTACCAGGGCTGTCTCTACTCCCCTTCTTGAACAAGGGGACAACATTTGCTATCCTCCAGTCTTCAATTCTGTTAGAGGAATTTAAACACTCTCTCCCACTCTCCATAAAGACCCATGTCGAGGGGCAGTGGGTTCAGAGAGCCCAGCAAGCGGCCGTCCTAGCCAATGAGTTTGCTTTAATGTGAGCAAGAATGAGACCCGAGACTTGTGTGCTTCCATTGTAATAAAGCAGGACACTTAAGAGCTGACTGCTGGAAACTAAAGGGAAAACCTGTAGGGTTAATCAGGGCACATCTGCTCAGTGAAGAAGGGAACCTGATGGAAAGCACAGCTGAACAAGCTGTGGCTTTAACTGCAACAACAGGGAGACCCAGGATGTCTACTACGGCAACTGCAGAAAATTTAATAGGGTTCCTGAGGGTTATCAGGGTTTTATGTCTGAAGGGAGAGTAATCCCATACCCCTTGAGTGGGGCAAGTAAGCCCATAGTGATTCTGAGGGACACAGGGGCCACTAGATCACTTTTAGTGAGAAAAGGCCCGACCTTTTCCCCCAGAGAGTTCAGTGAACACCAGAATGGTGCTGAATGGTATTGGAGGGCAGTGTATACCTGTACCTGTATACCGGGTGCACCTCGAGTGCAACCTAGTTTCGGGACTGGTGACCATAAGGATTGTCCCTAGTTTGCCTGTGGACAGGGTTGACCTGCTCCTAGGTAATGATATGGTGAGGGTGAAGGCAGTAGCCCCCACCCCCCACCCGTAGTGAAAGAAAGACTGCAGGAGGTCAGGCAGACAGAGCCGTGGCGGGAGAACGAACCCCGCATTTTCCCTGAATGTGTCGTGGATCAGGCCATTGTCAAACCAGCTCCCCCAGAGGAGACTGCATTGGCACTGCAGGCAGATGACCATGAGGTCTGTTTGTCCGAGACTTTCTTTTGGAGACCAGGGAATCAATTAAATGGATTTTCCCTAGCTGAGGCTCAGCGAGCCAACCCATTTTTGCGAGGCTTCGCACAGGCTGCCCAGTCTGAAAGTGAAGCAGAGGGAGACCCTGATTGTTACTATTTAAAGAATGAGGTACTGATGAGGAAATGGAGTTCTCCTCACAGACCTGAGAGCAAGGAGTGGACAGTAGTTCACCAGTTAGTGGTGCCGCAGAGGTACTGGAGAGGGGCTGAATGGACCACTCCTCTTCCTGTGTTTCATGACATGTGATGGAAATTGGTAATAAAGTTAACAGAATCTCTAATACAGGCAGAGGGGTCAGCAAACTCTCACATTAAAATTAATAATTTCCAGGGACAACACTGACAGGTGAAGACACCTGAAGACAAAGGCTGGAAAAATATCCTTTAAGGAGAGCAATAATAGACTCAAAAAATCAACAGTGATGGTGGAGGGGTGGGGGTCAGGAAGGGAAGAGGAGACAGTACAACCAGTCACAAGAAATACAATGAAAATTAGACCACAGGGACTGTGGCAAAGTGCTGATGACCAGTTCCTGCACTCAGGAGCTTTGCTGCTGACTTAGCAACTTCAATCCATCCACCTCCCACAACTGCAGTCCCACTGTCCCTTCAGCTTTCTCCAACCCATAATATAAGAGGGCAAGTTTTTGCATAACATGCAATCAAAGCTTCACAGAAAAGGCAGACAACAGAGTCATTAATGCCCTTCAGGTGTCTCCAACTGTACACCCAGCCAATTAATGACTAACTAGTTTAGTTAGCGGTTAAACTAACGCAGGTACTCATCTACTCATCATACTACTGAATTCCCATTTGCGATTTACATGTTCCTGATGTGGATCATCCAAGTTTTTATTGCAACCATCAGGCTGGCACAAGTGAGACATGTTAATGGCACCTACTTTGTGCCAGGCAGCCTGCACTTCCTGTGCAAAGCTCAGTGCCTGGGCACTGCTGTACACACCATCAGCTATGTGGTCAGTACTCAGTGCCCGCTGCTGTGCCCACTGTTGGCTATGTGGTCAGTACCCAGTGCCCGCTGTCAGCTATGTGGTCAGTACTCAGTTCCCGCTGCTGTACACACTGTCGGCCATGTGGTCAGAACTCCGTACCCACTGTCGGCCATGTGGTCAGTACTCAGTGCCCGCTGCTGTACACACTGTCGGCCATGTGGTCAGTACCCAGTGCCCGCTGTCAGCTATGTGGTCAGTACTCAGTTCCCGCTGCTGTACACACTGTAGGCCATGTGGTCAGAACTCCGTACCCACTGTCGGCCATGTGGTCAGTACTCAGTGCTCGCTGCTGTACACACTGTCGGCCATGTGGTCAGAACTCCGTACCCACTGTAGGTCATGTGGTCAGTACACAGTGCCCACTGTCAGCTATGTGGTCAGTACTCAGTGCCCGCTGCTGTGCCTGCTGTCAGCTAATGTGGTCAGTACTCAGTGCCCGCTGCTGTGCCTGCTGTCAGCTAATGTGGTCAGTACTCAGTGCCCGCTGCTGTGCCCGCTGTCAGCTAATGTGGTCAGTACTCAGTGCCCGCTGCTGTACACACTGTCGGCCATGTGGTCAGTACTCAGTGCCCGCTGCTGTGCCCGCTGTCAGCTAATGTGGTCAGTACTCAGTGCCCGCTGCTGTGCCCGCTGTCAGCTAATGTGGTCAGTACTCAGTGCCCGCTGCTGTACACACGGTCAGCTGTGTGGTTAGTGCTCAGTGCCCGCTGCTGTGCCTGCTGTCAGCTAATGTGGTCAGTACTCAGTGCCCGCTGCTGTGCCCGCTGTCAGCTAATGTGGTCAGTACTCAGTGCCCGCTGCTGTACACACTGTCGGCCATGTGGTCAGTACTCAGCGTCCGCTGCTGGCCGGGTGGTCAGTACTCAGTGCCCGCTGCTGTACACACTGTAGGCCATGTGGTCAGTACTCAGTGCCCGCTGCTGTACACACTGTAGGCCATGTGGTTAGTGCTCAGTGCCCAATGCTGTACACACTGTCGGCCATGTGGTCAATACTCAGTGTCCGCTGCTGTACACACTGTCGGCCATGTGGTCAGTACTCAGTGCCCGCTGCTGTACACACTGTAGGCCATGTGGTCAGTACTCAGTGTCCGCTGCTGTACACACTGTCGGCCATGTGGTCAGTACTCAGTGCCCGCTGCTGTACACACTGTCGGCCATGTGGTCAGTACTCAGTGCCCGCTGCTGTACACACTGTCGGCCATGTGGTCAGTACTCAGTGCCCGCTGCTGTACACACTGTCGGCCATGTGGTCAGTACTCAGTGCCCGCTGCTGTACACACTGTCGGCCATGTGGTCAGTACTCAGTGCCCGCTGCTGTACACACTGTCGGCCATGTGGTCAGTACTCAGTGCCCGCTGCTGTACACACTGTCGGCCATGTGGTCAGTACTCAGTGCCCGCTGCTGTACACACTGTCGGCCATGTGGTCAGTACTCAGTGCCCGCTGCTGTACACACTGTCGGCCATGTGGTCAGTACTCAGTGCCCGCTGCTTTACACACGGTCGGCCATGTGGTCAGTACTCAGTGCCCGCTGCTGTACACACTGTCGGCCATGTGGTCAGTACTCAGTGCCCGCTGCTGTACACACTGTCGGCCATGTGGTCAGTACTCAGTGCCCGCTGCTGTACACACTGTCGGCCATGGGGTCAGTACTCAGTGCCCGCTGCTGTACACACTGTCGGCCATGTGGTCAGTACTCTGTGCCCGCTGCTGTACACACTGTCGGCCATGTGGTCAGTACTCAGTGCCCGCTGCAGTACACACTGTCGGCCGTGTGGTCAGTACTCAGTGCCCGCTGCTGTACACACTGTCGGCCGTGTGGTCAGTACTCAGTGCCCGCTGCTGTACACACTGTCGGCCGTGTGGTCAGTACTCAGTGTCCGCTGCTGTACACACTGTCGGCCGTGTGGTCAGTACTCAGTGCCCGCTGCTGTACACACTGTCGGCCGTGTGGTCAGTACTCAGTGCCCGCTGCTGTACACACTGTCGGCCGTGTGGTCAGTACTCAGTGTCCGCTGCTGTACACACTGTAGGCCAGGTGGTCAGTACTCAGTGCCCGTTGCTGTACACACTGTCGGCCATGTGGTCAGTACTCAGTGCCCGCTGCTGTACACACTGTCGGCCATGTGGTCAGTACACACTGTAGGCCATGTGGTCAGTACTCAGTGCCCGCTGCTGTACACACTGTCGGCCATGTGGTGAGCCACTTCACTACCTGCACAATTACTGCCGCTCCAAGTTTCAGAGAGAACAAGAATGTCCAGCATGCAGGCTCAGACACATTGGGCCCCATACTTACCCGGAGGGTAAAAGCAACCTACGACCATGTGGTGGCCGGGGACGAAGAGGTCCTGACAAATAGAACAGCAGAACCACCTTATCATTTCTTTCCTTCCATTTCGCACGCGGCTGCCAGACAGACTGGCCGCCTGCTGCGTGGGAAGGCCAGTGGCAGCAGGTCACAGCCAGAGACCCTGGGGTCAGTGACTGGCAATCGAGAGGAGGGAAGATCAGGAATCCCAGCTTGGGGGCAGGAGGGGGAGGCGGGCCGGGGGGGGGGGGGGGGGGGAAAGGAGTGCGAGAGAGAAGAGGGCATCATGAGATGGGGGTGGAAATTGGTGCTTGAGGTGAGGTGGGGGAGGGGAAGGTCTGCAATCGCAACAGGAGGGAGAGAGAGGCAGTGACAGGCAGAGAGGAGGCTGAAAGCATCCTCGAGGGTCTGTTGGGTGATCACACCTGCTCCTCCAGGCCCACAGTGAGTGCTGGATAAGGCACTCAACTTCCTGCACTGGAAGCGCTTGCATCCCTTTCACGGTCAGGTTTGCCCAGCTCAGGGAAACCTGTGCGGTAGCTGCAGGACACGAGCACGCCGTGAAACCTGCCACTGTGGCTGTTTGGACACATTCACTCCTTTTCCATTTTGAACCCCAGCCTGTTGTTGGGGCGGGTGCTGGGTATATTAACATCGAGACGGTTATACCTACCTATCTGTGGTCCGAGGATTGTGCCCGTATGTAGGCACAGCGGTATCAATGTGCCTCAAAGCTATCTATTCCACTTATACTGCTGCATTAACTCCATGGGTATTTTCACACTGAACCCTCGTCGCTATAGGCAGAAGGCCAGAGAAGGAAATAATTGTTATAACAACTGCATTAAAAACTGAGAAATGAAGAATACAAGATGACCCCTTTTTTGGATCTTGTTCTGCATGAGTCAGTGAAGTAATTTATATTTTAAAAACTGGCATGTCGTCTTGTTTTATAGCCAAGTTTCACTGCTCCGTCTGCTTCATCTCATGTCCTTCTAGGGTGGTTGATTCATAACCACTTCATCAAAACAGGCTTTTCCATGAATAAAACTAAATATGGACCTTAAAACGGAGGTCAGCCCAACAGTAAAAAAATAAAGCAAAACGGTGCTCATCATGGCACCATTTTGTATCTAACCCACAAGTGACCACCATCTTGGAATCTCCTCTGATTGGCCTTCCTTCCTTGGCTTTAACTAACCTTTGGTCTTCCTGGAATTGCAACTGAATTCTTTTTTCAAGGCAGGGCACGATAACATAACGTATTCACTCTCCTTCCCCTCATTCATGCAGCAGCCCAGGGACAGATAGGTGATCAGCTCCTAGATCGCCCCCAATGCCAAAGATTATTTTCCTTGCGATGCACAAGAGTAGCTCAGAGTGACCTTCCCTACACCATGGAACAGCACATGCCATTTACTATGGCACTCCCAACAGCAGCATCCCACAGGTCATGTATCCAGCATACAGGGGTTCAAAGCTTCAAATCAATGCTCTACTGTTGCGTTAAATGGTACAAGACTGTCCAGCCAGATCATCTTTTATCCAAAATGAGAGGCCAGTGCTGTTATGAACAGCCACTGATGATTATATTACACAATCGTTTACCCAAGTGTGGAGATAATTCCATTGTAAAATTAATTAGCACATTTGGAAGGTAACCAACTGCTTCCTCGGAAGTGCATCATTTAACAAAAAGGTCAAACTCATAGGGCAGTCTGCAATTTCCATCATTTTCAACAGGAATTCACAGCTGGCTTCGTCAGTTACAGCTTTCCAAATTAATTCGGCATCTGGGATCTAGAAACCGGACACCGCATTCCAAAATGTGTGTCAGGAACTGTCCAAAGAATGCAGACATTAGGTTGCGTTAATGTAACCTGACTGAAGTTCCATGCCACCTCTGAAATTAGCAAAACTTCAGGGGGAAAGCAGATGATACCAAGCATATTTATTTCAAATATGTATAACCGAGGGAACAGTGATTAGAAGTTCAGTGTGTCGGTAAACTCGAGGCATTCAGATTTTTGTCCATCTTTAAAATTTGAACCATTTAAAACGGAAGCAGAGAGATTAGTTTTTTGTGACACTCACTGAAATGTGGGCATCAGCAAGGCTGTGTTTTTATTGCCCATCTCTGAGTGCCTGGGGAAAACACTGGTGATTATGGGCTGCCTTTGTGAATCGCTGCGATTGTTACATTTCA
The DNA here is from genome assembly GCF_036365525.1 of Heterodontus francisci. Taxonomy (NCBI): domain Eukaryota; kingdom Metazoa; phylum Chordata; class Chondrichthyes; order Heterodontiformes; family Heterodontidae; genus Heterodontus; species Heterodontus francisci. The sequence continues at coordinate 40,307,848 of NC_090407.1, read as the reverse complement.
AACTCTGATTCGGTTCCAGATTCTCTCTCAACGACTGATTTGTATTTGAGATGTCTACAGATGCATGTTGCAACTCCAATATTAAACTATAAAATTCAACAACAGTTGGCTACAAGTCACCAATTCAGTATTGCCACAAGAGTCAGAGATTGAGATTTTTCACAGCCATCATACAAAGTAGCATTTTTATGCACAATGTACAATATAGCAGCACTGTGCATTGAGACACATTGCAAATCAAAGACCCAAAGAAATGGCAACACTTAGGCTAAGCAGCACTATTCTGCTACACCGATAGCATTAATATTACTCTGTATTTTACTCCTCATAACTAGGGCCACTGGTTGATAGTAACCAAATCAAATTTCGTTTTTATTCCATAGAATTCCAGGCTGTCCACCATTGTTTTAAGATCCATATTCCACATTTTTCAATAGGAACAGCGGATTGCTGGGCGATAATAGACCAGAGTTCATCTAGTTCAGCTTCTATCATCCCAGTAGTCACATAATAGAATGATAATGGAGCTGTTGACTAATCACAGCAGTTGGTCATCAATTAGTCTACACCAAACTGAGACATGACACCAGAAAAACACCAGTGCTGAGAAGCTTTAAATCCTAAAGTCACCAAAGACTCCCAAATATGCTACATTTAGTGTAAACCGGAGACCGAAAACCAGAGACCTTGCCCATGACAAGCTAGTTAACCAACTGTCAGTCCATAGGAGAACTTCACTGAATCAACAACCCCACCAAAAATTAAAGCACTCTACAAAAGCAAGGCTCACAAGGCAAACAGAAGCTTTCTTTAATCTAAGTCACACGCCCTCTGTGGGTTCAGCGGGAAAAGTCACTAATCCCTCATCTGTTCTAATTCCCTGAATGTTTAATGGGTAAAGGTACTTCAGTACTTCACTTTGATCCAGCGCATAGATGAATGTAGTTATGGTGTGCAGCCGTCCCTCCCTCGCCATTGGGGTGCAGCCTTCCTTCCCTCGCCGGTGGGGTGCAGCCTTCCCTCCCTCGCCGGTGGGGTGCAGCCGTCCCTCCCTCGCCGGTGGGGTGCAGCCGTCCCTCCCTCGCCGGTGGGGTGCAGCCGTCCCTCCCTCGCCGGTGGGGTGCAGCCGTCCCTCCCTCGCCGGTGGGGTGCAGCCGTCCCTCCCTCGCCGGTGGGGTGCAGCCGTCCCTCCCTCGCCGGTGGGGTGCAGCCGTCCCTCCCTCGCCGGTGGGGTGCAGCCGTCCCTCCCTCGCCGGTGGTGCGCAGCCGTCCCTCCCTCGCCGGTGGGGTGCAGCCGTCCCTCCCTCGCCGGTGGGGTGCAGCCGTCCCTCCCTCGCCGGTGGGGTGCAGCCGTCCCTCCCTCGCCGGTGGGGTGCAGCCGTCCCTCCCTCGCCGGTGGGGTGCAGCCTTCCTTCCCTCGCCGGTGGGGTGCATCCGTCCCTCCCTCGCCGGTGGGGTGCAGCCTTCCTTCCCTCGCCGGTGGGGTGCAGCCGTCCCTCCCTCGCCGGTGGGGTGCAGCCGTCCCTCCCTCGCCGGTGGGGTGCAGCCGTCCCTCCCTCGCTGGTGGGGTGCAGCTTTCCATCCTCCCTCCCCTACCCCCCACCTCTCTGTTGGGGTGCAGCCGTCCCTCCTTCGCTGGTGGGGTGCAGCCTTCCCTCCCTCGCTGTTGGGGTGCAGCCGTCCCTCCCTCGCTGTTGGGGTGCAGCCGTCCCTCCCTCGCTGGTGGGGTGCAGCCGTCCCTCCCTCGCTGGTGGGGTGCAGCTTTCCATCCTCCCTCCCCTACCCCCCACCTCTCTGTTGGGGTGCAGCCGTCCCTCCCTCGCCGGTGGGGTGCAGCCTTCCCTCCCTCGCTGGTGGGGTGCAGCCGTCCCTCCCTCGCTGGTGGGGTGCAGCCGTCCCTCCCTCGCTGGTGGGGTGCAGCTTTCCATCCTCCCTCCCCTACCCCCCACCTCTCTGTTGGGGTGCAGCCGTCCCTCCCTCGCCGGTGGTGTGCAGCCTTCCCTCCCTCGCTGGTGGTGTGCAGCTTTCCATCCTCCCTCCCCTACCCCCCACCTCTCTGTTGGTGTGCAGCCTTCACTCCCTCTGCAGTGAGATGAGTCAATGATACATTGTGGACAGGATATCAATAACACAACACCACGGCCAGTGCACACCCTCTGTACTCTTCTGATGCATCGACACAGCTGCTGCACATTTGGGAGACAAAGGTCACTGATAGTCAGTGACCTCCAAATCTCCCTTGGCTCCAAGCGTGGCAGGGTCAGGACTTCAGCCTGGCCACGAGTTGGATCCCTAAATCCTGTTCCAATGTCCCAGGGTTAGGGATCTTCTTGGTGGCCAGCCATGTCAATTCCAGTTGTGAAGAAGCTGGATGTGGCACTTTGTCACTGTACATGTCTGCAGTACGCTCACAGTTTTATTAAAAAAATGCTTTTTTTTCTCTCAACGGGTCCATGTTCATACTTTAAACAATGCAATCTGAAAAGGAACACTTACATTTTAAATTCCAGCTGCCCCATGGCCCCTACCCACACTGAATACCAGTGATATACGAGCATCCCTCGTGCTAGAACACAAGGGGCAGGATACACAACTGGCAGTTGCAGGTCACCAATACATCCCATCCTCACATTGAATGCAAACATTGATGAATGGCAAAGGGGAAAGGCATACAGTATAATGAGGCCCTGCCCGTCCAGTTTCAGCATTTATACGATAATTTAACAGAAAATTCAAGATTGATATCACTGAACGAATCGAAATTAGGGAAAGTCACTTTTAGCTGCCCCAGTGTAATTTTTCCCGAAGGTATCACAAATACCACCTAGTGCACTGCAAACAGCAGTTCCGATAACAGCAAGTGGTGATTTAAGGTTTAGTGCTGTCTACAAATGATTTGTCCACTCAGTTTAATAGGAGAATTTCCTCTTCCACTTTGGGCTCAAGAGTGTATCTTTTAAATGATGAGAAGCTAGGAAATGGTACAGAGCTGAGAGACTGAGGGGTTCAAATACAGAAAGCATTAAAAGCTAGTGGACAAATAAAAAAAAATAATTGGCTCATGGAACATTAAGGGTATAAAGGGATTTGATAGAGTCGATAGAGAGAGACTATTTCCTCTGCTTGGGGAGATCAGAACAAGGGGGCATTAACCTTAAAATTCGAGCCAGGCCATTCAGGAGTGATGTCAGGAAGCACCTCTTCACACAATGGGTACAGGGAATCTAGAACTCTCTTCCAAAAAGCTGTTGAGGCTGCGGTTCAATTGAACATTTCAAAACTGAAATTTATAAACATTTTTGTTAGGCAATAGTATTAAGGCTTAGGCAACAACGTGAGAAAATTGAGTTAAGATGCATATCTCCCACAATCTAATCGGATGGCAGAGCAGGCTTGAGGGGCTGAATGGCCTACTGCTGTTCCTATACACCTATGTTCCTCGTACAAGTTATCTTGAAGGACAACTCCTGATCAGAACATTGTCCATTGCAATTTGAGCTCACCTGTATTTTTTTTTAAAAGCACATCTGATAATCACAAAGAATATTGTGGGCCCTTCTTAATATTTCTCCTCGGTACCTCTGTGGCACCATTAACTGGCAAACTACTGTCCACTCCGTGCCCCCGGGTCTGTGAGGAGGACTCCATTTCCTCATCAGTACCTCATTCTTTAAATAGTAGCAATCAGGGACTCCCTCTGCTTCACTTTCAGACTGGGCAGCCTGTGCTAACTCTCACAATACTGAGTCGGCTCGCTGAGCCTCAGCTAGGGAAATCCATTTAACTCATTCCCTGGGTCTGCTAACTTACCAAAGAAAATCTCAGACAGGCAGACCTCATGGTCATTTGCCTGCTGTGCCAATGCAGTCTCCTCTGGGGGAGCTGGTTTGATCATGGCCTGACCCACTACACATTCAGGGAAATTGCAGGGGACCATCTCCTGCCACCACCCTGTCTCTCTGACCTCCTGCAGTCGGTCTTGCACGACTGGGGGGAGCTACCACCTTCACCCCTTTCAGATCATTATCTAGGAGCAGATCAACCCTGTCCACAGGCAAACTGGGGACAATCCCTACAGTCACCGGTCCTGAAACTAGGTCACACTGCAGGTGCACCCGGTGTACAGGTACAGGCATACACTGCCCTCCAGTACCATTCACCACCATTCTGGTGTTCACTGATTGGATTGGTTAGGCTGGGTCTGTTTTCCCTGGAGAGAAGGAGGCTGAGAGGGGACATGATAGAGGTATATAAAATTATGAGAGGCATAAGTAGGGTAGATAGCCAGAGTCTGTTTCCCATGGTAGGGGTGACTAAAACTAGAGGGCATTGATTTAAGGTGAGAGGGAAGAGGTTTAAAGGGGATCAAAGGGGTAAATTTTTCACACAAAGAATAGTGGGTATCTGGAATGAGCTGCCAGAGGAGGTGGTGGAGGTAGGAACAGTAGTGACATTTAAGAGGCATCTGGACAGGTACTTGAATGAGCAAAGCATAGAGGGATATGAAATTAATGCAGGCAAGTGGGATTAGTATAGATAGGCATTACGGTCGGCATGGACGCGGTGGGCCGAAGGGCCTGTTTCTATGCTGTACGACTCTATCAATATCTATGAATATCCGAAATATCTGAAAACAGGTGGCTCCAACCTTACTCCTCACCCTTCCTTGCAGTATTTTTATCTGGGTCTCAGATTCACACTGCGACTTTTGAACATTAGAATGTCAAAAGCCCGATAAGCTTGGATGTCAAATACCACCGAATTTAATCGATCGTCTCATTTCTGACTCCGAGCCCATCTATCTTCAGGAATGGCCAGCTGCTAAGGTCGAAGGCCTCGGGTCTCTCATTCAGAAATGAAAGTTGAACTTGACTCTTGGGGCTTTGAACTAAGCCGTCAGTAGGATCAGGGAGCAACAGCAGTGCAGGATATATTGATCGGGAGTTAGGGACACTGCAATATTTAAGCAGACTAATTTTGGACGTCTCTAAACCACATTGCCTTCTGGTCAAAAAGGGACATTAGTCAAGTCAGTGTTAATCATTGACTGCCAAAAACAAGAGCTAACTGGCAAATCCGATTAAAACAGCATATTGTGTTGGCCATTAGCTGTTGTTTATTACATTTCTGTTTAGAAGGACTCATGCAGAGTGATTCAAAATAAAGGCTCAATTATACTGAGGCTCAGGCTGCTCAACTGAATCCAATTTACAGAGAAATTTAACGCTGCTTCTACTGAGCTACAAAAAGTGAGTCCAAAATGTCAGCCATGAATCTCAGACAGCTATCCCATACTATACACTCACTGAGCTGCAAAATGTGCAGTGATCCAAACAGGAAATCAACTCGGAATGACAATTCAGCTGTGGCTCAGTGGTAGCATGCATACCTAAATCAGAAGGCTGAGAGTTCAAACCGCATTTCAGAGACTTGAGCACAAAATCTAGGACAATACTTCCAGTGCAGAACTGAAAGAGTGCTGCACTGTCAAAGATGCTGTCTTTCAGGTGAGACAATAAATCATGGTCCTGTCAGACCTCTCAACTGATGCACTATTGCCAAGACGAGCAAGGGAGTTCTCCCCAGTGTCCTGGTCAATATTTGTCCCTCAACCAACATCATTATAACAGATTATCTGGCCATTATCACAGTGCTGTTTAAGACACACTGCTGTGTGCAATTTGGCTCATTTCCTATATTACAACAGTGAGTATACTTCAAAAGTACTTCATTGGCTGTAAAGCACTTTGGGACATTCTGAAGTTGTGCTACATAAATGCAAGATTTTCTTTATTTCTTATATTAGTGAATCTCAGAAATGGAATGGAAAACCAGGTTTATGTTGGATTTGGAAGGCTCGAGTCCGACTCCTCAGAACATAGCAGCACTGAACAGTCAGTCCTCTGGATCTTAGTTACCACAGAATCATACAGCACAGAAGGCAGCCATTCCGCTCTTCCCATATAGCAAAGCAAATGTTGTCCTTTTCAAATAAATGTCCAATTCCGTTTGTGAAAGTTACTATTGAATCTACTTCCACCATCCTTACAGACAGTGCATTTCAGAGTAACAACAGTTCGGTATCAATTTAATATCAGTTTATTAATTTTGTTGCATTGACCCACAAGTAGCCAGAACACACATATATAGTGAGAACAACCTCTCTAAACACTTTGCAACTGAACAATATAGTATATTACTGTACAATCCACAATACCATCTCACAAGACAAGTTCATGTGACTACCCCTATAGCAACTGAACAGTAATTTCACGAGTGGCCACGCTCACTCCCTGGGCAGTTTCTCCTCCAGCAAATAAACAGTCTTTAATTGACTGCTGTAGGAAAACTCTCTCATCCCACTTAGAACGACCACAAACTAGCCTTTAAAAGCCATCTAACTGTCGCTTCTGATAGTGATACTGCGTGCTTGATGAGCGAATGTAAAACAAGTGATGTCACACCCTCACACCCAAAAGTACTGCTTCCCAACACCAACCTTCTAAGTTTTGTCCTATAAAGTCTTTGAAATGATCCAAAGCTTGAAGTGCAAACTCATTTATAACAACTCGCATCCAAATGAGAGGGAGCGCAGAACTGGGCTGATGCGTCAAAATCTCTCAAACTGTTCCAACCAACTGCAGGATTTATCTCAGAAAACATATAAAGCTTTGCAAAAAAAACCTAACTTCTTAAATTAAATTTGTATTCGTGAATTTTTGTGACCTCAAATCGAGGATTTATACAGTGTGCCCTTTACTAACTCAGAACATGTCAAAGTGTTACACTTCTAAAATAATTCACTGGCTGTGAAGTCACGGTAGTACTATAGGAAACCATTCGCCATCTGACCACAGCAAGCTCCCTGAAACAGAAATGAAATAAATGGCCAATTATCTGTTTTTAGTAACACTGGCCACAACACCAAGAGAACACGCTTTCTCTTCTTTAAACAGTTTCATGGTTCTTTTACAACAATCTGAGGGGGCAGGTTTGGTTAAGCATCTCATCTGAGTGACAGCAGCTCGGATAGTGCAGCACTCCCTCAGTACTGCACTGCAGTGTCTGTCAAGATCATGTGCTGAAGTCTCTGAACTGGAGATTGAACCTACCACCTTGTGAATCAGAGATGACATTGCCACCTCAGACAGTTGGCACCTAACAATTAACTGTTCTTGTCACATATTTGAATATGGCAACTAACATTTGCAAAGGTATCCACCACGACAGAGGTGAATCATTACAATTTGGAGTGGCTTGGAACAAGACAAAATAATGTAAACTTCACACGTACACATTATGTTTCCAGCAAGTAAAATCAATTGACAAGTTTACACTAGAGTAACACTCATCACAAAGATGCCCATGTAACACGGGCACCCAGAGTTATTAAGAGCCATGTTGCATGTGAAAATACATTTAAGGGAGCCGATAAATCAACATTGCTGTGCTTTGAGATTGAAGTACCAATATAGGCTTGAACATTCCTGAACAAGATGACCAGTAGTGTAAAATAGCATGACACCAATGAAACAAATTTGAACACACACTCAACAGGGAGTCGAAAGTTAATACCTGCAGCCCACTGTGGAAATAAAGACACATCCTAAACTCTAAATTGTGACTGCTTCCAATTGCATTTCTGCTCCCACACTATTACACGTAACTGGAAAAAATGCATAACCTCGGACGTGGGCAACAGATTAGAAAAGGGAGAATTCCCAAAAGCATCAAGTTTCAATTTCCATCACCCCAGGGAAGGGTGTGGGAGAGAACGGTGGCTGTTCCAAGTTATTGTGTTACAAGGCATGAGTCAACAGACAGCAGGATTACAAATCTGTGCAGTGTTCACAGGCTGGTGACAGGTAGAGAGAAAGGAATCCGGTGTGTGTGAGATTTACTGAATAAACTGGGTACTGAACTGAAAGAAAGTTGAGTGGAGAAAATCACAGCCCAGAAAATTTACAGCTTTTCCACAGACCAAACTGAGGCCAAGTTAAGCTAGTAACTGGATACATCCATTCCTCTTAATTCAAAGCTGCTTAAATCAAAGCATCTGATCAGCGTTCTTAAATAATGAAGTGCAAATTGCATATTTATGTTGGTTTATTTAAATTAGATAATTCAAATTTTTAAGCATAAAATTGACTGAATTATTAAAAGTTAATTGTATCCGTGGATAAAGGGGAGGGGGGGGGGGGGGGGGAAGACTGGCACTTATCGATTTGAGCAGTGCAAGAAAGAACATGCCTTTCGCATCCCTCAGGACATCTCAAGGCAGATGATGTTCTTAAGTCTAATCACTGTTGGTACACAAGCAAATATGGCAATCAGTTTACACACAGCTAGGTCCCAATAATAGCAATGAGTTGAGTGATCAGGTCATCTAAATTGGTAGAGATGGTTGGGGAGTAAATATTGGCCAGGACACCATGACAATTACCCGACCAATTGGCCTCCTTCTGTGCCATTAATGACTATGACTCTTCTTCGAAACAGTGCCATGGAATCTTTTACGAGAAGGCAGAATGGGCCTCGGTTTAGTGTCTCACCTGAAAGACGGCACCTCTGTCAGTGCAGCACTCCCTCAGTGCTGGACTAGAGTGTCAGCCTAGATTTGTGCTCAAGTCTCTGGAATAGGACTTAAAACTTATAGCCAATTGATTCAGAGGTGACAGTGCTACCCACTGAGCCACGGCTGGCACTAACATCATAAACACAATCTTCTTGACTCCACACTGACCACAGCAGTTCTTCACCACAACTGTCTGACCGTTGCAGTTGGACGAAGTATCATCTACTGAGCTGCTCTATAATCTTGCAAGGTATCTGCAGTCAATGATGGCTTCCAGCTGCCCTGTATAACCACTTTCAATTGATGGTCACAGCAAACCACGAAGCAAACATTTTGTCTTAAACTCACCCTTCTGCACCATCAAGTCCCACACCACTGGCATCATGAATGGGGGCCCTCATTCCACCTTCCGATTCATAATGTGGCGAGAATATTGTTATATATGGCGGTATTCTGAGATTCCTCACTGCTTATAACCAGAAATCTTAAAATATAACATACAGTAAGAAAAGGCAGCCAATATAACCCAGGATCAGTTCAAGTTGCTTACTTGCAACCCCCCAGAACATGTGTATTTCCTCCTGCAACACCAGAAAATAAGTTCAGGTGCTTGAATATACGAGGGCAATTGTATTCATCCCAATTACCAGTGAGACTAAATGCGACACCCATGGCCACTTGTTACCAATGGGTTTTGTTTGGTTGCAAATGAAAAAGTTCAATTCAGCCATTTTGAAAAAATAATTGACCAAAAATAAAGTGTGAAATGTGAACTCAGGTTTTCACAATTATATAAGGAGCACACAATTGTTACCTACTGACTGTAATCAGTTGGGACAAATCACTTTTGCACCTCAGTTCAATCATTGCCATCCTTCTGCTCCCACATGGCCCATTCACTATTCAAAGCAAATGCAGAACTATCAGGGGACATCCAAAACCACAAGGTGCATCATGCTGACTCCAGATGACATTTATAAACTGGTTAAGCTTTGCTAGATCTCTTGCAACTCACTCACAATTAACCACAGCCTGACTTTGATTGTTCTGCATCCGCATCCCATATCAATCCCTAATACTAATCCCTAAACTAATACCAATCCTACCCATTCAATTTGTCATGCTGAGGTTAGTTCGAATACATTGCTTAGCCTGTGGGATTCATTCACAAGAGACATTCAGATAATTCAAAGTCACAGAACAGATACAGCACGCAATAGACTTTCAATTCAAGTATGAAAAGCACAAGAGTTTAATATAAAAGGTAACAAATCTTAATAGTCTTGTCTCCGCCGTTCTTCAGCCAAGGAGGCAGGAAAGCAAGATGACCCCATTTTCATCCAAGTTACCTTTGCAACCCCCTCTGCACATCCACATCCCATCTTCTACCTGTGCTCTTTGTCAGATCTGACTTTCAGCCCCAGACAGGAGTTTCAATTGTCCAAAACCTCAAGCTCTTTTCTTTCGACACAAGATGATTGGCAAAGGGTCAACAATATTAAAGCGGTAAATGCGCAGCTCAAAGACTGGCGTGGGAGAAATGCGTTCGAATTCATGGGACATTGGCACCAGTACTGGGGAAGGAGGGAGCTGTTCCGATGGGACAGGCTGAACCTGAATCATGCTGGGACCAGAGTCCTGGCGAATCGCATAACTAGGGTTGTAGATAGGGCTTTAAACTAAATAGTGTGGGGGGGGGGGGTTCAGTTGCATGGAAAAATAGGAAGTTAAAGGAGAAGGGAGGAGTGCAGGTTAGTGATGAGGCTGATTGTTACCAGAAAATAAAAGGAAGGGACAGAACGTGTGAACATCATATTGCACCAAGGAATCGTACAAGAGTAGGGAAATTTAATAATAGAACAAACTTAAAGGCTTTGTATCTGAATGCACGAAGCATTTGGAATAAAGTAAATGAGTTAACAGCACAAATAGAGATGAATGGGTATGATTTAGTGGCGATTACGGAGACCTGGTTGCAGGAAAACCAGGTTTGGAATTGAACATCCAAGGTTACTCAGTATTTCGGAAGGATAGACAGGAAGGAAAAGGAGGTGGTGTAGCTTTGTTAGTGAAAGGAGAGATCAGTGCTGTAGTGAGAAACAATATTAGGCACTGGAGATCAAGACATAGAATCAGCCTAGGTAGAAATAAGAAATAGCAAGGGAAAGAAGTCACTGGTGGGAGTAATCTATAGGTCCCCAAACAGTAGTTCCGCAGTGGGGCACAGTATAAACCAGGAAACACTGGGGGCTTGCAAGAAAGGTACGGCAATAAGCATGGGTAATTTTAATATGTATATAGACTGGATTAGTCAAATTGGCAAGGGTAGCCTCGAGAGAGAGTTCATTGAATATAATAGAGATTGTTTTTTTGGAGCAATAAGGTTGTGGAACCAACTGGGGAGCAGGCTATTCTAGATTTGGTGTTGTGTAATGAGGTGGGATTAATAAATGATCTCATTGTTAAGGATCCTCTAGGGAAAAGTGATCATAGCATGCTAGAATTTCAAATTCAGTTTGAGGGCGAGAAGCTGGAGTCCCACATGAGCGTCTGGAGTTAAAGGTAATTATACAGGCATGAGGACAGATTTGTCCCTAGTGGACTGGGCAGGAAGACTACAAGGTAGGACAGTTGACGAGCAATGGCAGATGTTTTCGGAGATATTCCAGAGAGGAAGAAAGATTCTAAGAGGGGGAAAAAACATTCATGGCTAAGCAAGGAAGTTAAGGATAACATAAAGACAAAAACTAAGGCATACCATATTGCAAAGGCCAGTGGCAGGCCGGAAGATTTTGAAGGGTTACTAAAAAAGTAATAAAAAGAGCAAAGGTAAATTACGAAAGAAAACTAGCGCAAAATATAAAAACAGATAGCAAAAGCTTCTATAAGTATATAAAAGGGAAGAGAGTAGCTAAAGTGAATGTTGGTCCATTGGAGGATGAGACTGGGGAGTTAATAGAAGGGAACACAGAAATGGCAGAGACACTAAATCAACATTTTGCTTCAGTTTTCACGGTGGAGGACACTAATACCATCCCAATAGTACCAGGTAATGCAGTGGTTATAGAAAGGGAGGAACTTAGAACAATCATCATCACTAGGGAAAAAGTACTGAGCAAACTATTGGGATTGAAGGCAGACAAGTCTGATGGCCTACATCCTAGGATCTTAAAGGAAGTGGCAGTGGAGATAGTGGATCCATTGGTTATAATATTCCAAAATTCTCTGGATATGGGAAAGGTTCCAGTGGATTTGAAAAAAGCTAATGTAACGCCCTTATTCAAAAAGGGAGGGAGGCAGAAAGTAGGAAACTGTAGACCAGTTAGTTTAACATTTGTCATTGGGAAATCGATAGAATCCATTATTAAGGAAGTAATAACAGGACATTTAGAAAGTCAAAACGCAATCCATCAGAGTCAGCATGGTTTTATTACGGGTAAATCGTGTTTGACTAATTTGCTAGAGTTCTTCGAAGCTGTAACAAGCAAAGTGGATCATGGGGATCCTGTAGATGTAGTTTATCTGGACTTCCAGAAGGCATTTGATAAGGTGCCGCACAAAAGGTTAATACACAAGGTAAGATCACATGGGGTTGGGGCAATTTATTAGCTTGGATAGAGGATTGGCTAACCAACAGAAAGTCGGGATAAATGGGTCTTTTTCTGGTTGGCAAGATGTAACTGGTGGGATGCCACAGGGTTCGGTCCTCGGGCCCCAACTATTTACAATCTATATAAATGACTTGGATGCAGGGATAGAAGGTACGATAGCCAAATTTGCAGATGACACTAAAATAGGTGGGACAGTAAGTTGCAATAAAGAAATAAGAAATTTATAAATGGATATGGATAGATTAGATAAATGGGCCAAAATTTGGCAGATGGATTTTAACGTGGATAAGTGTGTGGTTATCCGTTTTGGTCGGAAGAATTGAAAGGCAAATTATTATCTAAATGGAGAGAAACTTCAGAGTGCTTCGGTGCAGAGGGATCTGGGTGTCCTCGTGCATGAATCGCAGAAAACTAGTTTGCAGGTGATAAAGAAGGCAAATGGAATTTTGGCATTTATTGCTCAAGGAGTATAAAAGTAGGGAAGTGCTGCTGCAACTGTACAAGGCATTGGTGAGACCGCACCTGGAGTATTGCATACAGTTTTGGTCCCCTTATTTGAGAAACGATGTAGTTGCATTGGAGGCAGTTCAAAGGAGGTTCACTAGATTGATTCCAGAGATGGGGGGCTTGTCTTATGAAGAGAGATTGAGCAGTTTAGGCCTTTACTCTCTGGCGTTAAGAACAATGAGAGGAGATCTAATTGAGGTATATAATATGATAAAGGGGATTGACAAAGTAGACGTAGAGAGGATGTTTCCTCTTGTGGGGCAATCTAGAATGAGAGGTCATAGTTTTAGGATAAGGGATAGCAGATTTAAATCAGAGATGAGGAGAAATTACTTCTCTCAAAGGGTCGTGAGTCTGTGGAATTCACTACCCCAGAGTGCGGTGGATGCTGGAACATTAGGTAAATTTGAGGAGATAGACAGATTTTTAATTAGTAATGGGTTGAAGGGTTGTGGAGAACGGGCAAGAAAGTGGAGTTGAGGCTGAGATGAGATTAGCCATGATCGTATTGAATGGCAGAGCAGGCTCGAGGGGCTGAATTGCCTACTCCTGCTCCTAGTTCTTATGTTATGATACATCTTCCCTCCTCCAACTGGTTTCCATTTTTCTATTAAAAGTTCTACCAGTCAACACAAGAAGTCTGTCCTTTTATTTCAGCGAATATACAACTTCACAAGTATATAACCATTCCTACTTGTTTTAGTAACAATATCCTTGTTCTGCAGTTGTCCCTCATCATCTCTAATTTTCCTCATACAATTAGCATAAAATAATTGTGGTCTTCGAGATGATACTGAGCCCTGCTCAACTCCATAGTCATCATGATGGCTTTTTTAATTAATTAATATTGGGATGTGGGCATCATTGGCAAGACCAGCATTTATTACCCATTCCTAGTTGCCCTTGAGGTGGTGGTGGTGGGGCACCTTCTTGAACCACTGCAATCCATGTGCAGGTGCTCCCACAGCATTGCTAGGTAGGGAATTGCAGAATTTTGACCCAATGACAATAAAGGAATGGCTATGTATTTCAAGTCAGGATGGTGTGTGACTTGGATGGGAACATGGAGGTGGTGATGCTCCCATGCACCTAATGCTTTTGTCCTTCTAGGTGGTAGAGGTCATGGGTTTGGAAGGTGCTGTTGAAGGAGCTTTGGCAAGTTGCTGCAGTGCATCTGGCATATAGTACACACTGCTGCCACTGCGCGCTGGTGATGGAGGGAGTGAATGTTTAAGGTGGTGGATGGGGTGCCGATCATGTGGACTGCTTTGCCCTGGATGGCGATGAGCTTAAGTGTTGTTGCAGCTGCACCCATCCAGGCAAGTGCAGAGTAGTTAATCACCAAGGGATCCAGCACATGACACCAGGCAAGAGATTTAGCTGTTCAGACTTGATAAGTCTGGCTGCTGTACGGACAGATCTTTAGCAGGTCTCTAGGTCACTGACTTCAACAAGTTGTAACAGTTTTACATTTGACTTGCAACCAACTGCATGGGGACCTGGGTACACAAGCACAGTGTCAAAGTGTTTCTGTATATTGACATTCCTTAGCAGAAACAGAGGGAGGAAAATGGTTTTTTTTTTAAAAAGACACTAGTACAACAGCCTGAAGATCTGTTCAACTTACCAAACTGAGGAAGGGAGGATGAACATAAACAGAACAAGTTTATAACTACAAGGTGACAGGTTTTATAAGAAGCACGTGCAAAATTTCTCAATGGCACTGACAAAGTTAGAGCTGATTTTTCCAGGACCTTCATGAACCTCGGAACCAGGCTTTTTCATTTTTTCTCTCTAGAAAGCGATGGAAAGGTGGAAAGATGGAAATTAGCTCTTTGCCAAAAGTGGTTACTGAATGTCTTATATAAGAAAGGAAGGAAGGCTATGGGAATATCATAGAATAAAGTTGCCACGTGACTGCCCTGGGACCAGAAAACAAATTATATCCATTGCTATTTTAGATGCTTCTACTGTGTCAGATTTTCTAAATGCCCAAGCTGGAATGTAAAAGTAGTTTGTGATCAGTCAGCTTGCCCGTAGAAGTTTTCAAGATGAAATGTAACAGATCTGGACCTCATTCTAAGACAATGTACCTGGCTTATAAAAAAGAGCCAACGGTTGAAAGACGTGGAACATTCTGATGCAAAAGTTCATACCTTCCAGATCAGTTTGACCAGGAGTTTAATACTGTAAGAAAACTGAATAAAATAGTGCTTATCAGTATAGCACACTCGTTTGGGTCTCAGCCCCTATTCCCATTAAAGCCACACTTATATTGGCTTCTGGTCAGTTCCTATGCTCTAAAACTGTACACTGAGGTTGAACAATGTATGCAAGTCAAGTCCTCGAGGATGACTAGTGTTCTGAGACTCCTCCAGTGCTGAGCAGTCACGCCAAAGATGTTGCAGTATACAGTGAAGTTTCTTCTCCTTGGCTCACTGATACAAGCTTCTTAGATTAGGCATATAATGGTGCATTTATATGACAGTTACAAATCTCAGGGCAGTGGCTGCATGAACTGGGGTGGTGGGATTCTGAGTACGCACAGAGCTCCTCTCCCAGAAGCGTCTGAAGAGCACATTTAGATTAACTCCAGGTATTCCGGCACAGACACGATGGGCCAAGTGGCCTCTTTCTGTGCCTTAAACGTTCTATGATTCTATGTATTGGTCGAGAGTTGCACTGAAACTTCAGTTTTGTTGTGAAGCAGAAACCTATTAGGAGTTATGCTAAAGTTGCAGTGGAATCGCATCCTCACAGTATCGTTGACCGAGAAGGGAAGGATATTCTGCTTTCGAAAACTAGCAGCCTGCTCAGCCTGGATTTAAGCACCTCCTGGGGACAAGAGGAATTACTCAAAGGGATGGTGTTTAGGTTCGGTTATTCTATTTAGAAAAATTCCAGTGTTCCAATTCAGAAAATTCCATTCAAAGGACAAACTTAACTTGGACAATGGAAGTCAAAACTGGGCAGAGCATAAAACACACTGCTGATGTGTTACTAAGAGGAAGAGGCTCAATAAGGTAGGTTTACTCATTAGATCCACGTACCTGAACAAGTGTGCATTTCACATTGTTTTCAGACATGCCATGCCTCTGTAATTCTGTGTAACCTCCTCCAGCTCTTCACATCGCCCCACCCAAATTCCCATTCATCGAACTCAAGTACACTCCCACCTTCTATTCATTACACCCGCTCCACCCCCCAAAACCCAACAATTGGTTGCTGTGCCTTGAGCCATCTAAGCCTCAAATTCTGGAATTACTTCCCGAAACCTCTCAACCTCTTCCTTCAAGAGCTTCCTAAAAAACCACCTCTTTGGCCGAGCTTTTGCTCAGCCCTTCTAATATTTATGCTTTGTCTTGCTGTCCATTTTTAGCTAATTACGCCTCTCTGAAGCATCTCAGGATGGTTTTCTACATTAAAGTCACTGTATATATAGAAATGCAAGTTGTTGCTGGTGCTGTTGCAGTAGGCTCAAAAATCATGCACAAAACTGTCACTGCAGTGATTATGTGGAGCATTCTATCACCTTCTCGAAGCAGCTTGTTGTTCTACTTTGAGCACCTTCTAAAGATTAAAAGACAAGTTCAGTTTAGAAAGGGTTGAAAAAATTATTGCAATATTTATTCTGATGTGTTGCCAAATTACCAAATGCATACTGGAAATCTACACCCTCAGCTATTATCAAAAATACCCAGGAAGCCCAAGCCGCTTACTACAGCCAGCACCCAATGCTCACTTGGTGCCTAATCGGACTGTACATTCACCTACTCGGCGAGAAGGTAATGGCCAAGCAATTGTCCCTGTGCAGTAATCTGCCTCCCACAAGGTCAGCCCTAAGAACCTGATCGAACCTTGCCAGAGAGGAAATGGCAAGACACGCTTTCCAGAATACAAGGGCCGAAGATCTGGCCATTAACAAGAAGAGTAATCTGTCATTGTAATGGAGCATTCCTACTCAATGTAGGAAACAAGTCCTAAATCCAGAAAGATATATTCTATAGGTTAACAGCTGACTAGAACAGCTGGAAACAACTAGGAATTGTGATAATACAAGTAATGAGAATTTAAGTATGCTGAGAATTGTGGGGGCAGTTGTGTGCGTCCTGGAATCCTGTCAATTAGGAATTCAACCAAGAATGGCCAATATTCCATCTTGAACTCTTAACTCTTTGACTGACCAGTTGCACTTAGGTTGCATGAGACTTCTGCTCGCTTCATAATCCCAAGTAAAAGAGATTGTTTTACTCTAACCTCCTGGGAGCAACAAGACAATTAACCAATTCCATTCCCAATGAGTGATGAATAACCACATCAACCAGAGAACCACACTGTTGGCATGGGCTGTTTCCGAAGCCTGTCAGTGATCAGACAAGATGGTGGCCTCAATCTCCTTTTTATATTCTGTATGTTTAAAACCATCGTCTTTGCTAATCCTTGATCTCGAGGCAAAGTTATACAGATACCAGATGTAACCCAATGACACAAAACCTTAATCATCATGAAACTTCAGCAGCTTTTTTTTGTTAACTCATCCGTTCCACAAAAAGTCACAACTAACTGTATCCAATTAATGCACAAGACATCAAATAGCCAGGCTGATGGTGTCTAACTTATAGAGGAGGAGGAGAAGCTTTGGCTCCCTGTGGAAAACTGCCTTGTGGAGCTTGTTCAGTTTACGCAGATGTAGAGTTTAAGCAAGTTATTAGGGAGAATGGGACTGTTATCATCTGTCTGGCCTATTTTCAATTGTAAATCCCAGAAGGAAAAAAGCATTTGCTGAGCGATTCCAGAAGCCAGTTGTGGGTTGAGGAGGTGCATTTCCATCAGGTGTCAGACATCCCCCAGGGTACTCCATATACCACGCTCTCTGCAAGAACTGCAAATAATGTAATAGCAGGCATGCTAAGTATTTTTTCCCTTGCTAAGTGCAGTGCTTTCCCAGGTGGAAAAGCTCCAAGATACTCTCGCATAATTATCCAACAGTATATATTTATTAGAAACAAACATCTTTTAACAGGCCAAATGATTTTAGCTCTCATTCTAACACAGACATAAAGAAGCTGGCAAGTGAGGGATTCACTGGAGTAAGCACAGTACAAATGCAGCAAGAACCACCATACGATTCACATTTAGACAGTATGCCTGAAAGTAATAATGAACAGCTTGCTAAGCTTACACTAAATTTGGTTGAAAGTGGGCACTTGTGACCCACAGTTCAAAACAAAATGAAACAACTTCCAAATTGGAGTGTTTTGCATCTTCGACTTCAAATGGTAACAATAAATTTAAGACTTACATTTATATAGCACCTATTGTGGACGCAAGACATTACAAAGCGCTTTACAGCCAACGAGGTACTTTTGAAGTGTACTCTCTGTTGTACTGTAGATTGAGAGAATGCTCAGAATTAACCTTCTCTATTTCATTTGGTGTATTTTGTACCTTTATAATCTTCCATATCATTCAACTCCTTGCAAAGCTGAACAACCCCAGGTTTTTTCCTACCTCTCCTCCTAACTGCCCTCTCAGGATTAGGCAAGAGACTTTGTATATTTTTCTGGACAAGGCTGAGCTCCAAGTGATGTGAGCCAGGGTTCAGAGGGTAACACTCTCACCTCAGAGTCAGAAGGTTGAGGGTTCCTGCCCCACTCTGGAGACTTAAGCACATTATCTAGGCTGACACTCCAGTGCAGTACTGAGGGAATGCTGCACTGTCGGAGGTGCTGTCTTCTGCATGAGACAATAAAACGAGGCCCTGTCTGCCCTCTCAAGTACACATAAAAGATCCCTTGACACTTTTTGAAGAACAGTAGGGGTGTTCTCCTCCGTGACCAAGCCAATATTTACCCCTCAAACAACATCAATTTTTTAAAAATCTGATGGATCATAATACTGTTTGTGGGACTTGTGTGCAAATCGATTGCTGCGTTTCCTGGATTTGTAACAAGAGTATTTCACTGGCTGTAAAGGGCTTTGTGATATCTTGAGGTCATGAAAGGTGCTATCTAAATGCAAGTCTTTCTTTTTCAGTTTATGAAACGGAGGACTGTATTGGCCATTTGTGATTTGACAAGATATTTCGCCATTAGCTGTCTGCATTTTGCGCATGGTATCAGTTCTGGTTATCCTTGTGAGTTCTCTGCCCTCAGGCCTATGAGCAGTTTTAAATGCAGCACTGGGTTTGGTGACTGCAATCTTCAATTGCTGGCTACAGCAATAAAGTTTTTTATTGGATCCCTTTGGGTTACCGTAATAATTCGCACAGCAGGAAACTTCCCAGGGTTTTTCTAATACAAGGCGTGTACTTCTGGAACAAGGCTAATGTGCAGATCAGTGATGGGCAACCTCTCTGAGCTCAAGTGCCATAAAGTGGCTGTTAAATGCCAATGTACTGTGCCTGTTGTAAAACTGAGCAACCATCCCAAGGTCGGTTACTCATTTGTGCTCATTAATATTCCCTCTGTGTATCCTTGCTACAGGATCTCTCTTCCACCCAGAACACCACAGAAAAGGAAGAAATTAATTTAAGTCAGTGGGATTTTGAGGAAGCAAGGAGTCACGGGACAATCATAAACATTCCCAGTACTGGAACATTCCTGCTGGGTTTAATTTCACATTTAGGCTGTTAACTCTCTGGTTGCAGGTATTGAGTTGTGCTCCGGCAGCTAAGAGGTTTATTTGGAAGACATGCTTGCATCTGCCACTGGAATTGACCATTGGCAGGGAAGGGCCTGACGTCACTGGGGTGGGCCTTAGGGGTGTGTTGTCCTGAGAGGACACTCTGTCAGCAACTGGTCACTTTCAAAACAGACATTTCCACACCTTAAAAAAAAAGCTCATGCAGGCTCAATGAAAGTTATGACAGAAATTGTAACATATTCCCACAAACACAATGCCTGAACAGTTTCAAACCATTCACAGGCCATTGAATATTACTCCAAAATTGGATGATTACCATTATGTTTGATATTCCGAAACAAAGGAGACACATAACTTTGAAGCTGTCTTAAGTTTGAGGTACTTATCCACTTAGGTCTCTTAAAGGTTACAATTTTGAACTTAGTATTTGATAAGATCTGCCATTCTCACAGATAGCAGAGACATATTGTACTTTGTGAAGGAACATGAGGCTGTCTATCAGCATCCAGGAATAAGAATGACCTCCCTTTAGTCAGCTGGGCAAGTTCACTGATGATATTCATGGCTACTGGCAGTAGACACTCAATGTACCACAGATCTGTCCTCGGAGCTTGCAGTATACGAATTGGCTGCTGTGTTTACCTATGTTACAACAGTGACTACACTTCAAAAGCACATAATTGGCTGTAAAGCACATTGGACTGTCCGGAGGTGGTGAATGGTCCTACATAAATGCAAGTCATTCTTGCTGCAGTGAGTGTCAGAGGCTGGACTAGCAGAGTTACAAGTGCAGATGGAGCTGTAAATGCATAAATGCAAGTTGCTTCTTTAACCCACATCTACAAACAGTCCTGTATCTCATGCTGTCAAATCTTGGCACAAAAAGTGAGAAATGCCCCAATTAGTGCCTTGGGAGATTGAACTGTGCAAGTACTTTCCACTGAAATAACTTTTCCTCTTTTTAAAACATGAATTAGAAACAGACAAAACTGTTCTTTAATAAACTTCCATCTCATAATGAGCTTGATTCAGTAGAGAGGGAGCGTATGGTGCAAATCAGGTTTTAGAGGAACAAAGATTGCACAGAGACATGGGCCTCCAGGCTGCTCCTTCACGGTAGCTCTAAGCATTTAAAATACTATACCACCAGGCCTAAATTAAATTCAGATTTTAAAATGAGATTAACACTGTAATTCGATGCACTTAATCTCACATTAAATCATGCTTTTATGTACAATTGTTTCTGTGCAGACCTGTGTGGCATCCCAATACTGGGAACGGAATACAGTTCACTTTTTGTGAATGTTGGACACCCCCAAGTCAGATACGGGAAGGGAAAGGTGCAGAAAGAGAAGTTCTCCCTCTAATAATGTACTTTCATCCTCGGCTCAGAGGGATGCTCGTATTCAACAGCAACACGACTGCCGCTACTGAAGGAGAAATCTGTGTGCGATTTCATAGTGTTCTGAAAAGCTAAGTCATCACGTGCCGACTCTGCTTTGTTGAATCTGTCCCTTCCTCTGTGACAACTGGCCCAGGCTGCATGGCACCATTTTATAAACCAACCTTGAACAGGTTTACAAACCAAGATTTCTCCACACTGCGCTGTGATACTTCAGCAGTTGTTAAGCATTTTTATATGCTTGATAATTCATTAGAAGTATGCTTTTAAGGGAACTGTCAAAATGACTGAATATAGTGCTTCGTACCTTCAAAACAAAACGTCATCTTTCACATTCCAGCTATTTGAAACAAACGAGATAAAGTCTTTTGATTCACATATGAAGGGCATACAGTGTTAAAACTCAGCAGCTGAAACACACTCAGCTGAATACAGTAAGCTCTTAGGAGCAGAAGCAACTGTTGAGAGCTTGTCCCATTTCCCAACCTATTTAGCCCTGGAAGCTGTGGAAATGGCAAGAGTGTAAAGGCCATTTTCTATATAAGATGCACTTTAAGTGCAAAAAGTCAAAGAAAATGACATCATCTCCGTCCAATGAGAGACTTCCTTGTTCATTGTCTATAGTTCCAAGTTCCATTGAGAGCTGAAAACATCTCCCATCTAAATAGAGAAAAAGTATATCCCTTTAAAAATTTGGTGCCAGACTGGATCAGGTGCTCCCCTCTACCTTACTGTATACAAGAGCTTTGCTCTGAACCATTATCTTAAGCTCTTGCACTGTCACATCAAAATAACACACTGTGGTTACACTGGAATAGCGCTTATACCCACAAAGGAGCAAAGGTTAATACAAGGTTAAAGGCACAAAGTAAAAAGTGTGAAGCCATATTGGGTCACAGAGATACACAAGGAGAGAGGTTTTCATGTGGAATTTGAACTACATATCAAAAGGCAGGTTACCCAGCATTTCTCCTCAGGAAATCAACAGAATTATATTAAAGTCACATCATAGGGAGGACACAAACAGATGTGGGAATTTCTGTACAGCGTAATGTTGAGATCAACTTGGAGCTTGAAAACCTTTGGCAGTTTCAGAACTAAAGGTAATGCTTTGCAAACATGCCCTGATACTGCAAACACCTGCCTTCCAAAGATTAAACTTGAAAGAAGTCTCTCTATCCTTGGCAATTTCCGACCATCCATGAACAAATCATGAATATTTTCTACAAGCCCAGTTCATGGGTTGAACTATTTTGTGATGCACCTCATTTCATTCATGAAAAATACAAATGGGGCACAAAAATCTCTGAGGCTGCTTTCTATCAATAGGTCATGTCGCTAATGTGTTTAAGGTAATCCCAATCATTTCCAAAATCAAGCCCCTCCAAAGCCTAACTGTTAAAAAAAAAGTTTACCGATAGATACTAATTGGACCTAACGTGAGAGCCCCCAAGATTCCTCGGTTGATCCTCGTGGACCGACTGTCAAGAACATCCAGTTTTGAAGGCAGCTTTCTCCCAGACAAGGTGAAATTTTGGTTCTATAGTTATCAATGCAAAACTTCACACATGCCACCCTCGACCGCATTCAGCCAACTCTTGGTCTCAGTAAAGGGGGGAGTTTCCTCATCCAATAGCTGCACCCTGAAAGTGGCAACATCCCTCTTCATTTCTACTTCATCACTCTCAGCTCAGCTACTAATGGAAGCCCAATGCACAATCAGCTCTCCATCAGTCGAGAGCAGGTGTCTGGAAAGTGCAGAGAAAGGACCGACATTGAAGAGATGTTATAGAAGCTGATACAAGTCGCTGAATCTCATAACTCCACAAACTGAAAAATTTCTGAACATCAAGAATGGCTTAAACACAACCAGTCTGATCAAAACCTCAAGAGCCCCCACCCATATCAAGAAGCCATCCTGGTTCTGGACATTGTAATTTCACTTCTTTAACATGAATGTTTCAATCAAATCAGCATCAGGTCTTTGAAGGTTATTCTGGCCTCTTGAAGCTCTGTTTCCTCTAATGGGTTTGCACAAGGACAGCACGTCACTTAATGTGGAAAATTTCACTCTAGGAATTCAATTACTTCTGAACAGCATTTGGTACAACGACATGCCTGGTAACACAAGTTCAGTGCGTTTATCCAGTCAGTAACTGTGCAACACAGGCATGAGGGTCTCAGATTCAATTCCCCATTCTGTGACGTGGGAGCCGGGGTAGTCAGAGTGGGGCAACATTAGCATCGGCTCTCCTTGGTTAGAGAGGAGAGCAATGTGCCAGGGATATCATTCCCTGCTAGAAGTGTGCATGTCAAGTGAAGACTGTCTTGGGTTTCAATGTAATGCCCCCCCACTCCCCCAACTCCCATCAGTTAAAATTTTCACATAAGTGGCAGCCAATTGAAAGTGGCACCAGAGGACGATCCCTCCACGTGAAAGTGTCCACACACAGATAGTCACTGCTATGAGGAGAGAAGAAAAAATTGGTGAAGATAAAAGCAAATCTAGGAACATAGAAAAGATCAAAAGGACAGGAATAGGCCATTCAGCCCCTCAAGTCTGTTCCAGTATTCAATCAGATCATGGCTGATCAGTACCTCACCTTGGTTCCATAACTCTGAATACCCTCACCTTATAAAAACCTATCAATCGCAGTTTTGAACTATTCAATTGACCCCCAACCTCAACAGCTTTTTGGAGCAGAGAGTTACAAATTCCCACTACCCTTACTGTGAAGAAGTGTTTCCTGATATCACCCTTGGACAGCCTAACTAATTTTAAAGTTATGCCCCTTTGTTCGAGACTCTCCCATCAGAGGAAATAGCTTCTCCCTATCAAATAATTTAATCATCTTCAACACCTCAATTAGTCCACCCCTTAATCTTCTATACTCAAGGGAATAAAAGCCTTCTGCAACCTGTCCTCACGACTTAACCCATTTAACCCACGACTTCACTCCAGTAAAGTTTTCCTTATGCGTAACTGCCTTCTCAATCTCTCGGCAATTATTCTTCCTTCAAGAGCCAACAATTTAAAACAGGCTCAAATGAAAGTTGGACCCTTTGATGTTAACAGGTAAGAGAATAATCCTTTAGAATTGATTCAAGATTGCTTCGGTGTCACTGGAATGTTGCTTTTCATGCCAGCATAGAGCAGTATTGTCTCTTCATTGGTATCATGTACGTTCAAGCTCTCTATTCTTGCCTGAATAACTTAACATCCTGTGTTCTCTTTGTCTGGTTGAGCTCAGTCACAAAGTGTTTGAGCAGCTTATTCAACTCATAGACCCTTTAACTGCTTTAAAGTCTATTATATTGCCAGCACTCTTCAAATCTCATTCTGGCTTGAGGACCCACTATTTCAATGGGTCTTATGACATTACCGGGTACAGCCACAGCCCCCTTCTACACAGCATTACTGGAATCAAAAGAACCAGGCTCACTTTGCAATCATTGAATATGATTTACTAGTCTACAACCGGGTGACCAGGTTTCAACTGTTCATCATGGGTTCTGCTCCTGGGTCAGGCCTGTGAACGGCAACAATAGGCATGAAGTTCCTAAAACGCAAAGCCCACATGGTCGATTAGAAGACCTATTAATTGCATTCAGCTTCCCTCATGTTGAGTCATTTTGAACAATGCAGAATGGAGCCAGGGCAGGATGTGCTGTGTTAACAAACAGACTAAAGCCGTAACTTGATTTTCCGCATGGCTGAAAGTACTGATCCACAGTGAGAGAGAAAATGGAACAAGACTGTTCAGCAATGATAACTATTATATTTATACAAGTGGCCTGCTACTCAACAGCAGTGACAATCGAACGAAAAAGTAAACGTCGGCATTTACAAAGCGTAATAAAACATACTTGTTTTTAAGCGCAACGTTAATATTAGTCTCTACTACATCTGAGGCTTGTAGTTATTGTGTTTAAAAGCCAGAGCACAGCAACAGCTGGACCTTAAATCAGACCACTAATCAGTATATGATGAAGAAAAACTATTCAAATTCCATGTATTTTAATGTGTTTCCAAATGTGCTTGCAAATATAGATAGGGAACTTTGAAGGCGAAAAAGGCCTGATTGGAGAGAGGGGAGCTGGGCCCAGAAGAGGCAGGACCTGTCAAACTTACTGAAATTCCTTGCCATGGCAACAATCCAACAGATAGGTTTGAGGCAGTGTAAGTCTATCTGGATTTCGGGAAGGGATTTGACATGGTGCATGCCCACGGAACAGACAGCAAGGTATTTAACTGGATTAATACATGCCTGAAAGATCATGCGATGCCTGGGTAGCCATTGGTGAAAATCAGCTGCCAGTGGCTATGGGGTTGGCGCCAAGGCCATTTTTTTATATAAGCAACAGAACAGAATTCTCCAAGGTTTTGGAGATGACAGGAAACTGGATATAGAAGCCAAGGCTGTCAAGTAATGTGCAATATCAAAAGGGATTGAGAAAAGACTAGCTCACGAGGCAGAGAGGTGGTGTTCAGCACTGGCAAGTATCAAGTCAGTAGATGAAGTGGAAGACGACAGATTGTACTTTAAGTTGCAGTGCATTTGAGGTAAGTGAGCCGAAGAACCTGGCGGTAAGGCTGTTATAACAGCTCAAGTCCATAGGTAGACAGTACAAAAAAAACGTTACCCAAGGATGCATAGCTGAAGGCCTTGGTGAGGCCACACCTGGAGTATGGTGTCGAGTTTTAGTCTCCTATTACAGGAAAACTATGAAATGGTTTAACTGATTCAAGGGGGGGGGGGGACTATGAAATGGTTTCCTGAGCTGAATTGTGGGGATCGAAAGCCTATCCTGGGAATTCACTGCCTGAAGAAAAAAAGGATGAGGGTGGACTTGATGGAGGTAATTAGGATTTTCACTGGTACGGAGAATGTGGATCCAGGACAGTTCTGGGGTCAGGTTCAATTACTAAGGGGCACAGTCTGAAGTAAAGGAGGAACAAAGGAAAACAGGAAGTTGTGACTTTTGTTTTAAGCAAGACTGTCATAGAATTGTGGGACAGTTTAACAGCAGGGAGCAGCTCAGCGAAAATCCATGGTAGTTTGAAAAAAAGCAATGGACAAATTCCCATTCGGAAAAGGAATATAGGACTACAAGTTCCAGAATCACAGTCAGGAAACTGATGCATGCTTTGGAATGGTATCCAAATAAACCAATGTTCTCCTCCCATTCAAAACATGTTAATATAGAACAGCAATCAGAATTCGGTCAATAAACAAGGCCAGCAAAAACAAATGCTGGAAATATTCAGCAATGCAGGCAGCATCTGTGGAGAGAAGTACAGAGCGAATGTTTCAGGTCCATGTGACCTTTCATCAGAACTGGCAAAAGTTAGAAATATCATCGGTTTTCAGCCAGTGAAAGGGAAGGGGGGGGGGGGGGGGGGGGGGGGTGGGGAGGGGGAAGAAGAACAAAAGGGAGGGTCTGTGATAGGGTGGAGGGCAGGGCAGATTAAATGACAAAAGGTTTCATGATGCAAAGTCAAGGGAAGTGGTAATGGGACAAGTTAAGAAACAAAAGACGTGTCTGGATGAGGTGTAAATGGCAGGATAGCAGATGTCCTACACACAAAGTAAAGGGATTAAGAAACAAGCAGTGGGGGGGCACGAATGGTGACAGAAACTGAACCAGCAAAAAAACACAAAAAAGGGGGGAAAAGGGGGGCAGAGGTTATGATCGAAAATTATTGAACTCAATGTTGAGTCCAGAAGGCTGTGAAGTGCTTTCACTTGCTCAAAACCTATTACATTTCTAACTTTTGCCAGTTCTGATGAACAGTCACACGGACCTGAAACATTAACTCTGTTTTTCACCCCACACATGCTGCCTGCCCACTGACTGTTGCCAGCATTTTCTGTTTTTGTTTCAGATTTCCAGCATCCGC
Organism: Heterodontus francisci; assembly: GCF_036365525.1. Taxonomy (NCBI): domain Eukaryota; kingdom Metazoa; phylum Chordata; class Chondrichthyes; order Heterodontiformes; family Heterodontidae; genus Heterodontus; species Heterodontus francisci. The sequence continues at coordinate 40,281,206 of NC_090407.1, read as the reverse complement.
AGTATTGTGCTTTTGTATTCATGAGGCCAGCAACTTGGTGCTTAGAGCATCTATAAAAGGCCACTAAAAAAAATCCGAACTTCGTGTAAAATCCTGTAAACAGCACGATAAAAAGCATGATCACATGGAACAGAACATTGAACTGAGCCTGCGCTAAACTCACAAGAGAGCATGAGTGAGAGCTGAAAATGATGTGATGACCAGGAAACATGGCATTCCACTTTCTTTAAAAAAAAGTGCAACAAAATTTACAAAGATTTACTCATCTCAGCTGGTTCAGGATTTACTCAATTCAGCTGATTCTCAACTTAGAACCATCTTCACTTCCTGCTGTCATTCTCTTACTGTACCCCACCACAAACATCCCACAATTACAATAATACATCTCTTGAATAATGCTGACAGATTCCTTGATCGAAAACAGATGGCTCAACGTTGAAAATTGTGGCAATACTTTAAGGCAAGCAACCCAAAGTTGGGTTTATTTCCCGATGTGCTCAGTTAGGACGATGATGAGCCCACATTTCATCATTGCCTCTGTGGAGGCAGAAGGTTGTGCGTACAAGTCCCACACCCAGGGACCTAGAATAAAAACGAGGCTGACACTCCAGTGCAGGACTGAGGGAGTGCTGCACTGTCAGAGATGCCATCTTTCGGATGAAACATTAAACTGGGGCCCTGACTGCTCTCTCAGGTGGGCATAAAAGATTCCATGGCTTTAATTCAAAGAGCAGGGAAACTCTCTCTAGTGTCCTATTATTTATCCCTCAACCAACTTCACTAAAGCAGATTATCTGATCATTATCACATTGTTGTGGAAGCTTGCTGTGTGCAAAATTAGCTGCCTCATTTCCTACATTACAACATTAACTACACTTCAGAAGTACTCAGCTGATTGAAAACTTTGGGACACTAAGTTCATTAAAAACACTACATAAATACAAGTCTTTCTTTTAGCAATTGGAACTCCACAGGTAAATGGAAATTAAAGAGCAAGTGTATTTATTGCAATGGTTACAGCACATTGTTGCACACTGTAGGCATGGCATTCGTCATTTATTGACTTTGGTTCAAGCGCCACATATAGTCATATAAACAATGCAAAAAAGAACACCAGCACTCCCAAAGATGAGGTTGAATGGCCTTGTGACGAACAAGGCTTTGTACGCCCTGTAAAACTCTGCTCCCAACAGCCTTCTGAACTCATGGTCAACCAGCAACAACTTGGAGGGCATTCCTGAAAATGGTCATCAGGACTTGATTCTCATTCTGCCTACAGAATGAGTTTTCCCTGAATGATTAAGTGGGCCCAGTTACCCTTACTTATCACAAGAAGCCAGTGGTTTAAATGTTTCTGATTTACATTCGTGTGCAGTCCAGACAGAACCTGTTTTCTGAACTCTGTACCACATGTGGAGGATTGAGCATTGCAAGCGAATGGTCTTGAAGTGGTCCAAGAGGCTTATTCTGGCAGGGGCCAGGCTGGGATTCTCTTGAAGGGCAAGCACTCAGAGCCATATGAGCTGCTCTGTTTTGTGCAAAGGAAGCTTGGTTCATGATGGTGCTGCCTGTATTGAAATAAAGCCTTTTGTGGATGTGCATTTCACCAACAAGCTGAGTAAGACAGAACAGCAGATCTGGAGGCTGGTAATTCATTCCCTGTACGGTGAACCTCAAGTACTTTCTAGACGAGCCTTATTCTAGTTTGCAAGTATGGGAGTTCCAGCCACTCCTCTCAATACCTCCAATATGTTTGATGACATTCAATGTGGACAGCACAGCAACTAGGTGCACTAAGAGACAAACAATAGTGACATATCTCAAAATTACATTGCAGTACTAATCATCACAGATTTCCTAACGGTGAGCATCTGGTCCAGTCGGCCCAGTTCACCACGTGATCAGTTCACCTTATATTTAAACTTACTTGTATGAGTGAGAACGCTCCAGGCAATAAGGAGGAGAAAGCCACCCCAAGCTTTGGTGCTAGCACTCTGTGCAATCGTGTTTATAGAGATGTTGAGGTACAAACAGCAACAACATATATTTATATAGCATCTTTAACGTCATAAAACGACCCAAGGTGCTTCACAAGGACATCATAAAACAAAATATGACATTGAGCCACATAAGGTGATATCAGGTCAGTTGGGCAGAGGTAGGTTTTAAAGGAGTGTCTTAAAGGAGGAGAGCAAGGTAGATAGGCTGAGAGGTGTAGTAGGGAGAGAATTCCAGAACTCAGGGTCGAGGTAACTGAAGGCACGGCCACCAATGATGCATCAATTAAAATCGGTGATGCTCAAGAGGCCAGAATTAGAGGAGCACAGTAGTACCTAGCCCTCAAAGCTTTCCATTCATCCACCAACCCTTCCAGCTACATCAGAATTAGACAAAGCCGGTTTCCCTGCAAGGTTGCCACACTGGCTCCATAACACGATAAACCTCCACTCCCGAGAACGTCAGCCATAGCTCAGCAATTCACATCCACTAAAAGAACCCAGCTTGTCTAAGAGACCCAGTCTCCATAAAACACTCAAAGCCTCAAACAACACTAAGATCCTTAATATGGGCATCAACATTCCTCCAGAACATTGGATACTAGGATAACAGAGTTCGCAATGCTGGTAGAGCACAGTAATTTACGTTTCTCAAGGAAACTTCCTGATGACACTGCAATTGCCACGTTTTTCCATGAACTTGCAAAGGTTTGTACATTCAATGTTCACTCACTCACGCAACAGGAGTCAAACATTCCATTGGCATCCAGTCAATGCCAGCAGAAACTGTTCCTTTGTGGGCTGACAAATCAGTAGGTAGAAAGACTCAGATTTGGAATGAATAATGAAAGCAAATTGTGAGCAGATTCATTTTTCAACAATTTATCTCCACAGCCAACATGTGAACAGAAATAGAAAACACCAAAAATGGAAGAATGAACAGCAGAGCAAAACATTTCTCCCAGTAAAAGTACTGGATTGCAATTTTAGTTAAGACTTTCACAACACACACACTTTTTGCCCACTATACAGAATGCAGAAACAAACAGCCACCCAGAACAGTTATAATGACCCACTGCCCTACCACTGTACAAATAATCTTTATGGAACTGAAGAGAACACTGTAGTTGTTACACCCATCCTGCAACAACCCAGAGAGGCACAATTAAGGAGGATGTGCTGGAAATTTTGAAAGAAGAGGACAGATAAGTCCCCGGGGCCAGATGGGATATACCGAAGCGAGGGAAAAGATTGCCGCGCCTCTGGCTATGATCTTTGCATCCTCATTGTCCACTGGAGTAGTACCAGATGATTGGAGGGTGGCAAATGTTATTTCCTTGTTCAAGAAAGGGAATAGGGATAACTCTGGGAATTACAGACCAGTCAGTCTTACGTCAGTGGTGGGCAAATTATTGGAGAGGATTCTGAGAGACAGGATTTATGATTATTTGGAAAAGCATGGTTTGATTAGAGACAGTCAGCATGGCTTTGTAAGGGGCAGGTCATGCCTCACAAGCCTTATTGAATTCTTTGAAGATGTGACAAAACACGTTGATGAAGGAAGAGCAGTGGATGTGGTGTATATGGATTTTAGCAAGGCGTTTGATAAGGTTCCCCATGGTAGGCTCATTCAGAAAGTAAGGAGGCATGGGATACAGGGAAATTTGGCTGTCTGGATACAGAATTGGCTGGCCCATAGAGGACAGAGGGTGGTAGTAGATGGAAAGTATTCAGCATGGAGCTCGGTGACCAGTGGTGTTCCGCAGGGATCTGTTCTGGAACCTCTGCTCTTTGTGATTTTTATAATGACTTGGATGAGGAAGTGGAAGGCTGGGTTAGTAAGTTTGCCGATGACACGAAGGTTGCTGGAGTTGTGGATAGTGTGGAGGGCTGTTGTAGGTTGCAACGGGATATTGACAGGATGCAGAGCTGGGCTGAGAAATGGCAGATGGAGTTCAACCTGGAAAAGTGTGAAGTGATTCATTTTGGAAGGTCGAATTTGAATACAGAATACAGGCTTAAAGACAGAAATTTTGGCAGTGTGGAGGAACAGAGGGATCTTGGGGTCCACGTCCATAGATCGCTTAAAGTTGCCACCCAAGTTGATAGGGTTGTTAAGGTGGCGTATGGGATGTTGGCTTTCATTAACAGGGGGATTGAGTTTAAGAGCCACAAGATTATGCTGCAGCTCTATAAAGCCCTGGTTAGACCACATGCGGAATATTGTGTTCAGTTCTGGTCGCCTCATTATAGGAAGGATGTGGAAGCTTTAGAGAGGGTGCAGAGGAGATTTACCAGGATGCTGCCTGGACTGGAGGACATGTCTTTTGCAGAAAGGTTGAGGGAGCTAGGGCTTCTCTCATTGGAGCGAAGAAGGATGAGAGGTGACTTGATAGAGGTGTACAAGATGATGAGAGGCATAGATAGAGTGGATAGCCAGAGACGTTTTCCCAGGGCGGAAAGGGCTATCACCAGGGGGCATAGTTTTAAGGTGACTGGAGGAAGGTTTAGGGGAGATGTAAGAGGTAGGTTCTTTACACAGAGTGGTGGGTGCGTGGAATGCACTGCAAGCGGTGGTAGTAGAAGCAGATACATTAGGGACATTTAAGTGACTCTTGGATAGGTACATGGATGATAGTAGAATGAAGGGTATGTAGGTAGTTTGATCTTAGAGTAGGTTAAAGGGTTGGCACAACATCGTGGGCCGAAGGGCATGTACTGTGCTGTACTGTTTTATGTACACCGTCACCTCAGTTGTGTTTTCAAAATGCAATGAGGTTCCTCGGTGATATTTTAAAAATTCAAATCCTTCTTTTGACATTATTAATTTCAATTACTAAAAAAAAATGGCAGATTAAAGATTTTTGAGTGATTTAATTGGTACATCAAAAAAACAAGAGACAGAATACCGTAATGGGGCCTTTTTTAATTCCATCACTCTTGCAGATTTTGAGGTTTTCTTCACTCGTGGGATAAACATGCTCTGCCTTCCAACATATCCTCAATATAACCAGATCCTAATAATAACATCCAGGTTCAGAGCTGCAGCCATCCAGGAGTGAAAGACAATAATTAAAGCAGCACAATTTCAATAGATTTCTATCCAGCTGGTTTCACTTTCCATGTGTAGACTACTTGAACGATAATTGCCCCAAATGACTAAACAAGCTCTGCCAGGATAATTAGAACCAACCTAGTGTACAATCCAGACATTTCTCAACTCTAACCTGCTGCTGTTCTGGTAATTGGAGTTGTTTGCAATTTGTCCAAGATATACACCATGTATTGATTTCTACCTATTTCAATAGTGATTTTAAAATTCCACCATTGCCTTGTCCCTCCCTATCTCTGTAATCTCCTTTAGCCCACAACCCTCCATGATAACTGCACTCCTCTAATTCTAGCCTCCTGAGCAACCCCAATTTTAGTCACTCCAACATTGGTGATCATGTTTTCATCTGCCAAGGCCTGAAGCTCTGAAATTTCCTCCCTATGCCTCTCTGTCCTCTTTGAAGAAGCTCCTTAAAACCTACCTCTTTGTCCAAACTGTTGGCCATCTGACATACTAGTGCCTTATTTATTTTATTTATTTAGAGATACAGCACTGAAACAGGCCCTTCGGCCCACCGAGTCTGTGCTGACCATCAACCACCCATTTATACTAATCCTACATTAATCCCATACTCCCTACCACATCCCCACCTTCCCTCAATTCCCCTACCACCTACCTATACTAGGGGCAATTTACAATGGCCAATTTACCTATCAACCTGCAAGTCTTTGGCTGTGGGAGGAAACCGGAGCACCCGGGGAAAACCCACGCAGACACAGGGAGAACTTGCAAACTCCACACAGGCAGTACCCAGAATTGAACCCGGGTCGCTGGAGCTGTGAGGCTGCGGTGCTAACCACTGTGCCGCCCCTAATGTGGCTCGGTGACCAATTTTGCTTCAGAACGCTCCTGTGGAATGACTTGGGATGTTTTATTACATTAAAGGCACAATCTATGTTCAAGTAGTTGTTGTTGCATAAACAACAAAGCCAACCGTGCGATACAATAGGGGTATTCCAGATGGGAAGGACATAAAAATGCACTTCCTGCGACTTCACCTGTGTGTTACTTGTTTAGCTGACCCATTGGGTCAATATTGTCCAATGGAACTTTTACAAATTCTAACAGGAAATAATAGAAATGATAAAGTTCTGACAATCAAATAGTAACTTGAACCAGCAGACACCAATACTCAAACATCTGCTGATCACAGCATCTGGCTGACTTGTGGTAATGAGTGCAATATGATCTCTGAAGATTGGTTTTTATGCAATAAAACACACCACAAACTCCTCTGGAGTTTCTAGTTTGTAAGCTGGACCATCAACATCTGTACTGGAGGAAAGAGTGTAATCTAAATAAAACAGAGTTTGGATAACATGATTGTCCACAATCTCCAAGCACAGCTTGAGCCCACAGGGTGAGCTATAATCAAGGATTAAAGCTGAAGGATGCCTCAAACGTTATACTATACGTCTTCAAATAACTCAACTTAAAAAGCAGTTCATCAGGAAACTGTCCTCTCCACCACCACCCCACTCCCTAAAAGCAGTAAGCCCTGTCGGAGTGCAGGTTCACATTCAATACCACGCACATGGACATACCCATTTGGCCAATGCTATCCTCTCCCAACATTCACACAGCAATACTTTCCAACAAGGATTGCTGCCCTTGTGACCCTCTCTTTCTCATGAAATCTGGGACCTTTCTGGTGTGCACCGCTCAGGAATACAGTCACTGATCTGGTTGTTGTCAATTGAGCAATTCAAGAATACAGTTATCTTTAAGAGGAAATCCACAGCATCAACAATCTTTAGTAGTCAGGAAGAAAGAAGAAATTTCACCTTCTGCACTGCATCGCATTAGTGGCATAATGATGTTTATATGACTCCGGGACATGTTTAAAAGTGAACCGAGTCACTGCAGCCAACTGTTTGATCAATAAAAGTTTGCCACTCACATACGTTAAACTTCAATGTATTTAAGTGTTCCAAAAATCACAAGCTGATTTACTGCGATGCTATCCACAGGCAGTGTGAAGGATGTTTAACCATCAATATGTTCGAGTGCTTAACCTGGCCTCTTAAAGTCACTGCTCAGAGGGGAAAAGTTGTCGAAAGCATAAATAGGAAATCGTGGGTTTAAATCCCCAGCCATGTGGTAAACAGAACTGAGTGTTTACTCCCCCCACACCCTAGTGAGTCTACTGAGGCAGGAACTAGAACAGCATTTATAGGATTGTACAAATATTTAAAAAGAAAAAGTATGAAAGGAATGTAGTGAAAAGGCAGAGAATTGAGATTAGAGTGGACCACTCCAATTCAACAGCTAGCACTGCCAAGATGGGACGCATGGCCACCTGCTGTGCTGTGAATTCTGGGATATCCTGAGGTCAGCTAGAGACTAATTGCTGCTAATTGAGCATCTGCAGATTGTCCATAATTGCCAGGTCTTCCTCTTGGGGACAGGTCATGTTATCCTGGTCAGAGGAACCAGCATCTTTCGCTCTGTTTATATATTTTTTTAAATAGATTGTTTAGTTGCTCCGTCATCTGCCAAGACAGAAATCTAGCTCTTCGTAAAGATATTTTGCTGATTGATGGAAAGTCAGGTTCCTGAAATCTCACGGCAGGACAATTAGAAAAAAAGTACAATTAACTTACTCGGTACAGTTCCAGTTGTTTGAAGCCATGTCTTCCCTGAGAACAGGCTTTTCTCATTTTAAACCAGTTACAGATGGGACAGCCTGTATCAGCTGCAGCTCTGTAATCATTGCCTGATGATAAAGAATCTTTTTTAGTTAAACAAGGCTGGCTAGTACATTCTGCTGATGTGCCGTAACACAGCAGCAGCACTTGGATTTGTAATGGAGTCAGCACACTAAGTTCCCAACCTTGATTGTGGTATCACAGGGATAGAAACACGCCACGAATCGGTACCACAGGAGCAAACCAAAATCAGAGAAACAACCTTGGACCACAGGCATGTTCGCCCTACAGCTGGCTGGGCAGCAGCACTGGCAGAGGTCAGGCAGCCCAGAGCCCACCCATCCTCTGTGTTGAGCTGTGCATATTGCAGGGGAAGTTGGGGGTGGGGGTGGGGAAGGGGTCAAGACTCATTTTATTGACTTTCAAAAAGTAACAACTGCAACTGAACTGTAAACCAAGCCTCAGCTTTATTCAGTAACCGGGAAATAATCTCAATCTGGTTCTGATTAGTATAAAAATGTGTTTCATAATTGCATTTATTGTTTAGTTATAACATACTGTTTTACATTATATTCCTAATGTACAGTATCTAAGGTACAGTATCTAGAATATGGTAGAAAGCCCGATGCACAGCTTGACTCATAAATGACAAAGTCTGGTTCTGGGAGGAGGCCATTCAGTTAGATCAGGGCTGATTTGTATCTTAACTGCCTTGGTTCCATATCCCTCCACATGTACCCAACAAAAATCTATCAATCTCAGTTTTGACATTTTCAATTGACTCCCAACCTCAACATTTTGGGGTAAGAGAGTTCCAGATTTCCACTACCTTTTGTGCAAAGAAGTGATCGAAGACAAACTGACGATCCTTTTTTTGCCCCACAGCTGCACCATTGTAATCTGGTCACTGACCATATTCAGGGTTGGATGTTAACAGCCTGCAAGCAGGACATTCAACAGTCGGAGGGAGTTCGAATGAGGTGCAGCCCTGCTGGTGATCAGCCAGGAACCGTGGTCCACATTTACTTTTACATTTCTGATTCAGCCCAAGTACATCAGTTTAATCGGACTGGATCAATCTATTGTAACCGAGCAGGGTTACACTGCCCATGATAATCGGGTGTGGGCTTGTGGAGAGCAGAAGACAACAGACAGGAGAATTCCTCCTGCCATCTCAGTGGGGAAACTCCATCTGAAAGTCCAAAATCACCCTCACATTCAGGCCTAGAGGGAACACTAAGGGATGGACTGGGAGACACTGCACTGGATCAGGTTTGATTGGGTGATTTTGTTTTGTAATCTTTTGCTGAGCAGGGTTGAATCTTTGGACGTGCCTCGAAAAGATACCAGATTATAGCCGCTCCACTGTACTTTCACACAGAGATTTTAAACAGGATATGGGGAGAAGGCCACTTGGGTTTCTGTCCTCCGCTCACATGGAAACAAGCTGGGATTTCACAACCTGCATGATGTAATAACCTAATAACCCAAAAATTCCAGGAACTCAGGCTGCTGGGTGCTGATGCACAGCAGAATCGGTTTCCCCCACCTTGGATAATCTGTTCACAAGAACACAAGAAATAGGAGCAGGAGTAGACCGTATGGCCCATCGAGCCTGCTCTGCTATTGAAAATGATCATGGCTGATCTTGGGATTCAACTCCACTTTGCCACCTGTTCCCCATATCCCTCAATTCCGAGACCCCAAAAATCTGTCTATCCCAGCCGTAAATGTATTCAACGATGGAGCATCCACAACCCTCTGGGGTAGAGAATTCCAAAGATTCACAACCCTTTGAGTGAAGTCATTTCTCCTCATCTCAGTCCTAAATGATTGGCCCCGTATCCTGAGACTGTGTCCCCGTGTTCTAGATTCCTCAACCAGCGGAAACAATCTCAGTGTCTACCCTATCCAGCCCCTTTAGAATCTTATATGTTTCAATGAGATAACCACTCATTTTTCTAAACTCCAGAGAATATAGGCCTAATTTACTCAGTCTTTCATCATAGGACAACCCCCTCATCCCAGGGACCAATTTAGTGAACCTTTGCTGTACCACCTCCAGTACAAGTATATCCTTTCTTAAATGCGGAGACCAAAAATGTACACAGTAATCCAGATGTGGTCTCACTAAAGCCCTGCATAATTGTAGCAATACTTCCCTTATTCCTGTACTCCAATCCCCTTGCAATAAAGGCCAACATGCCATTTGTCTTCCTAACTGCTTGCTGTACCTGGATGTTAACTTTCTGCATTCCTTGAACAAGCACACCCAAGTCTCTTTGAACAGGAGCACTTACAAGTTTCACACCTTTTAAACAATGTTCTGCTTTTCTATTCTTACGACCAAAGTGAACAACTTCCAACTTCCCTACATTATCTCCATTCGCCATCTTGTTGCCCATTCCCTTCACCTATCTATATCTCTTTGCAGCCTCTCTACATCCTCCCTGCAGCTTACCTTTCCACCGAGCTTTGTATCATCAGCAAATTTAGATACATTACTCTGTATCTCTTCATCCAAGCCATTAATATAGAGTGTAAATAGCCGAGGCCCCAGCATGGACCCTTGCAGCACCCCACTATTTACTGCCTGCCAACTTGAAAATGCTCCATTTATGCTCACTCTGCTTCCTGTCTGCTAACCAATCATCTATACATGCTAACAAATTACCCCCAACACCATGAGCTCTTATCTTGCCTATTAACCTTTCATGTGGCACCTTATCGAATGCCTTTTGGAAATTCCAGGTTTACTACATCTATTGGTTCCCTTTTATCTACCCTACTAGTTACATCCTCACAAAAAGCTAATAAATTTGTCAAACAGGATTTCCCTTTAGTAAAACCATGTTGACTTGTTCTAATCATACTCTGCTTTTCTAAGTGTATTAAGAGTTCCTTCATAATAGATTCCAGCATTTTCCCAACTGTTGTTAGGCGAGCTGGCCTGTAAGTTCCCTGTTTTTTCTCTCCCTCCTTCCTTGAAAAGCAGTGTAACATTTGCCAACTTCCAGTCTGATGGGACCGTTCCTAAATCTAAGGAATTTTTGAAAATCATAGCTGGCGCATCCACTATCTCTGCAGCTATCTCTTTTAGAACCCTCGGATATAGGTCCTGGAGATGTCAGGTTTTTGTCCCTTAAGTTTCTCCAATATTTTTTCTCTGCTGATATGAATTTCCTTAATTTTCTCTCTTTTTAGCCCCTAGGTTACTGTCTAATTCTGGTATGGAACCTGTGTCTTCTACTGTGAAGACAGACACAAAACAGTTGTTTAATGCCTCTGCCATTTCCTCATTCCCCATAATTTCTCTTGTCTCTGCTTCTAAGGGACCAACATTTACTTTAGCTACTCTCTTCCTTTTGATATACCTATAAAAACAGATTGTAAGAGCTTTTATATTACTGACTAGTTTGCTCTCATTCTATTTTTTTCTTTTTCTTTCAACTTTTTGGTGGCCCTTTGCTGGTTTCTAAAACACTCCCAATCCTCAGATTTGTGACTCTTCTTTGCAATATTGTAAGCCTTTTCTTTTAATCTAATAGTATCCTTAACTTCCTAAGTGAGCTACGGATGGGTCTTTCTTCTGAGTTTTGGTTTTTCAATGGAATGTATTTTTGTTGGGACATTTTGAATAGTTTCTTTAAAAGGTTTCCCACTGTTCATTTACTCCCATTTCTTTTAGTCTATTTATCCAATTTACCTTAGCCAGTACTCTCCTCATGCCAATGTAATTAGCTTTGTTTGAGTTTAAGATTCTTGTTTGTGATTGCAGCATGACACTTTCAAACTTAACATGGAATTCAATGGTATTATGATCACTGTTACCCAGTGCATCTTTTACTAAGACATTGCTTATTAACTCTGCTTCATTACACAATACTAGATCTAAGTTGGCTTTATCCCCAGTTGGCTCCACAACATATTGCTCCCAAAAACATTCTACAAACTCATCTTCTAGACCACTCCTGCCAATTTCATTGTTCCAGTCTATATGAAGATTAAAATCCCCTACAATTATTACATTACCTTTATTACAAACTCAAATAATTTCTTGTTTAATGCTCTGCCCAATGGTATAACTACTGTTAAGGAGCCTATAAACTACTCCCACCATTCTTACTATTCCTTATTTCTACCCATACTGATTCCACTTCATGATCTTCTGAGGCCAGATCCTTCCTCACCAATGTCTTTATGTCATCCTTTACCACCAGTGCTAACCCTCCTCCTTTGCTATTCTGTCTCACTTTCTGAAATATTGTGTACCCTGGAATATTTATTTCCCAACCTTGATCATCATGTAACCATATCTCTGTAATGGCCATTAGATCTAAACCATGTACCTCTATTTGTGCCACTAGTTCATCTATCTTATTGCAGATGCTTCACGCAGATATGGAGCCATAGTTATAGTCATACAGCACAGAAACAGGCCCTTCGGCCCATTGTGTCTGTGCCGGCCATCAAGCACCCACCTATTCTAATCCCATTTTCCAGCACTGGCCCGTTGCCTTGTATGTTATGGCGGTTCAAGTGCTCATCTAAATACTTCTTAAATGTTGTTGTGGTTCCTGCCTCTACCACCTCTTCAGGCAGATTCCAGATTAAAGATATAGAACCTTTCATTTCATTTTTTTCCTTCCATTCCCTTCGATGACCTTATTTGCTGATGTACAATGATGGCTGGTTCACCCTTCCCATCAATGCTAAAAAGCTGGTATTTCTCTGCAAAAATTGCATTCCCACCATCCCGTCCATTCCAGGAAATGTCCTGTTACAGCCATGCTTTGTACTGTCAGTAAAGAATGGCACTAAATGATAAAGTCAATAAACAGGGGGATTGGAATTAGTTAGAGAGCAGCACGAAACATCTTTAACAGTGCTAATTAATAGAAAGATGCATCAATGTCTGCACTGCCAGGCTGTCTATGAAATAGATAAGCACTAGAAAGTGTACAGAGAAGACAGACAAGACTGATACGCAGCATAACATAACGTGCCTCTAGTGTAGTAAAATATCCCAAGGCCCTTCACAGGAGTATTACAAGAGAAACTTTGACACCAAATCACAATGGGATATTAGGACAGGTGAGATAGGTTTTAAGCAGCGTCGTAAAGGAGGAACAAAAGATAGAGAGGTGGGGAGGTTTAGAGAGGGAATTCCAGAGTTTAAAGCCTAGGCAGCTGAGGGCACAGTTGTCAATAGTGGAACAATTAAAATTGGGGATGCTCAAGAGACCAGAATTGGAGGAGCATAATAAAGAACTTAAACGGTTGCAGGGCTTTCAGAGGTTACAGAGATAGGGAGGGACAAGATCATGGAGGAGTTTGAAAACAAGCTTGAGAATTTTAAAATTGAGGCATTGACAAACTGGGAGTCACTGTAAGTCAAGTGAGCCCAGGGAGTTACACAGGAATAGGACTTGGTCTAAGATAGGACACAGGCAGCAGCACCATTTCGGATCAGCTCAAGTTTATGGGGAATGAGGGGAACAAACGATAAGATTTGATTCGAGAATTTTACAGTCCAGGAACAGAAGTCCTCACTGAAGTATATATAAATAGTACAGATAGGGTAAAACTTGAGTCTAAACAATGGGTTCCTCTTGCAGGGGACCTCCAGACTGTCGGGAGTTTCACCCACTGGTTTGAAAATGCCCTGGTAATATATAAACTATCAGCTCCCCATCCAATTAGGAAAAGAATTTAAAGTTTCCCCATCACCTCAAACAGCGAAGAACTGTTTAACCTTTCCCAATCTCATGACTTGTCCCATTAAATGAAACCTGTCACTCATCAGCACAGGTTTCCCATCTATCAAGATCTAACTCAAGATGTTCAACAAGTGGCTTCAAAGCACCAAAGCAGTTAAATGCATCGGAGACACAAAAATTCAAGATTTATCAACTGAAGTATAGTATCCAAGTGTAACCATAGGCCAATGTTAACAGAAGGCCAAGCACTATCCACTAGGCGGGAGAGACTATTACAATATATAAACTGGGTCATATTCCGACATTCAGGTCTGAATCAATTCCCAGGCTTTAACTTTAAACACAATTGTTATAAATCAGTTAAACTAGCGCAGACAGTGATTCTTGCAGCAAAGCAGACGACCAGTCAAGCCATCATAACTGTACCAACTCATTGAAGGAGCTATTCAATTATTCCCACTCTCCTGCTCTTTCCCCTTAGCCCAGCAAATTTCTCCTTTTCAAGTATTTCAACTTTCAATTCCCTTTTTAAAAGTTATAACAGAATCTGGTTCCTCTACCCTTTCAGACAGTACATTCCAAATCATAACTCGCTGGGGAAAAGCTCATCCCGCGCTCGTGCTTCTGCTATTTTTCATTTGATAAATTCCTACTCTCACCCATTCCGCCATGGTAACGCAGCAACAGGCAACAGGGAACAGCCCGGGGAGACGCCGGGAAGGAGGGCCGACAGCCCGGGGAGACGCCGGGATGGACAGACAGCACAGGGAGACTCGGGGAAGGAGGTTAGCCAGCACAGGGAGATTCCAGGAAGGGCTTTAAATAACATTACTTCCTCCATTTTTCTCACAGCTCAACCTCCAGTGATTTCAGCAATGAGCACTTTGATTTAAAACACCTTGGCTTTTAAAATCAGCACCGGAGTCACTCATTACCCTCTCGTAACCTTCGCAGTTAATTTTAATCACAGTTGGTAACCCAAGAGAGTCAGAGTCACGGTCAATGAAACAGGAGGCAGAGAGGCTGGACAAATGTTCCATGGGTAAACAACACTGGATCAGGTTTGGGTAACATTACCATTCATGTCTTAAATTTGACATGTCCTGTTTTGCAGGGTGAGTTAGGGGAAGATGAAGATGACGTCTGGAAAGGGGGAAGGGAGAAGGCACCAAAGGGATTGTATATAAGATCCTGGCCAACTGTTAATATTTCTCACGGTCAAATACACCAATCACTTAACGCCATAGGGCGCCATCAAATCCAGTTTCGCATTCACTGTCAGAGAAGGCGACAGAAGTACGGTCACTAAGGTTTCACGTCATTACAAACATTTCGGAAAAGGAGATCAAATTACTTATAAGACCATTCAGTAAAGAAGTAGGGCAAGGTTAGAGGAAACAAGTTATTTACCCCACCTATTTTAAAAAGCACTCGGTTAAGGCCACTCCAAGGCATCCTCATGCATCGCCACCCTGACTGCAACTTGTATTTATATAGCACCTTTAATGTAATATATTGTCCCAATGGTGCTTCACAGGAGGCATTATAAAACAGAATATGGCAGGCACCACGCCACATAAGGTTATAAATCCAGATGACAGAAAGCTTGGTCCAAGAGGTAGGTTTGAAGGGTGTCTTGAAGGAGGAGAGCGAGGTAGAAAGACGGAGGGGTTTAGGGAGGGTATTCCAGGGCTTAGGGTCGAGGCAACTGAAGGTATGGCCACCAATGACGGAGCAATAAAAATCAGGGATACTCAAGAGGCCAGAATTAGAGGAGCACAGATATCTTAGAGGGCTCTGGGGCTGGAGGAGATTACCAAGATAGGGAGGGGTGAGGCCATGGAGGGATTTGAAAACATGGATGAGAATTTTAAAATCAAGACATTGTTTGACCAAGAACCAATGTAGGTCAGCAAGCACGGGGGTGATTGGTGGTGAATTGGACTTCGTGTAAGTTAAGACATGGGCAGTAGAGTTTTGGATGATGTCAAGTTTACGGAGTGTAGAGTGTAGAAGACCAGCCAGGAATGCACTGGAATAGTCGAGTCTAGAGGTAAAAAAGCCATAAATGAGGGTTGCAACAGTAGATGAATTGAGATGGGGCGAAATCGGGCAATGTTACGGAGGTGGAAATAGGAGGTCTTAGTGATGGTGCAGATACATGGTCAAAAACTTCTCAAGGTCCAATATGACACACAGGTTGCGAAAAAACTGGCTTAGTCTCAGACTATTGCCAGATAAAGGGATGGAGTCAGCAACTCAGGGACAGAGTTTGAAGCAGGGACCGGAAACAATGGCTTCAGTCTTCCCAATATTTAATTGGAGGAAATCTCTGCTCATCCAGTACTGATGTCGGATACACAGTCTGATAATTTAGCAACAAGTGGAGGAGTGGAGATAGATGGTGGCGAGGTAGAGCTGGATGTCGTCAGCGTACATGTGAAAACTAATGCTGTGCTTTCAGATGATGTTGCCTTGGAGCAGCAAGTGGATGAGAATTGGGAGGGGGGACAAGGGAGGACATCAGAGGTAACAATGTAGGAGCAGGAAGAGTAGCCATTGCAAGTGATTCTCCGGCTACGATTAGATAGGCAAGAACGGAACCAGGTGAGAGCAGTCCCATCCAGCTGGACGTTAGTGGCGAGGCACAAGAAGAGGATGGTGTGGTCAATCATGTCAAAGGCTGCAGACAGGTCAAGAAGGGGGAGTTTACCTTGGTCACTGTCATAAAGGATGACAGTCGTGACTTTGATAAGAGCCATTTCAGTACTGGGGCAGAAACCCGATTGGCCAGATTCAAACATGGAGTGCCAGGAAATATTGACAAGGATTTGGGAGGCGAAAACATGTTCAAGGACTTAGCAAAGGGAGGTTGGAGATGGAATGGGATGATGGGGTCAAGGGTCACAAAATTGCAGACTAAGAAAGACTTGCAATTCTATAGCACCTTTCGCCACTTCTGAACGTCTCAAAGCACAAACGCATAACCAATGAAGTACTTTTTGAAATGGAACCACTGTTGTAATCTAAGAAATGCAGCAGCCAATCTGCACACAGCAAACTCCCACAAACAGCAATGTAATAACAACCAGATAATCAGTTTTAAATATTGGTTGAGGAATAAATATTGGCCAGGACATCAGTAAGAACACCCCTGCTCTTTTTTGAAATAATGCCAGGCGATATTTACATTCAGCTGAGTGAACTGTGTTTAGTGTCTCATCATAAAGACATCCTCTCTCACAGAGAAGCACTCCCTCAGTACTGCACTGAATTCTACGTCTGAATTTCCTCCCAGGGTAAGATATGCTCAGTTCACCCTTTGGGGAAATAGTTGGGGCTAGGTGGAGAATTTAAAGAAGGCTGGATTTTGCACATCATGGGCTGAATTTTACGCCGCCCCAGCGGGTCAGTTGACGGCGTGGGGGTGGCGTAAAATTGAGCGGGAGGCTCCAAGAGGCCTACCCGCCCCGCTCCCACCTCCGGTCGACTATATGGCGGTCGGGCATTGGGGGGAAACAGCCTGCCTGCCTGAGGCCAATCAAGGCCCTGAAGTGGCCACTTAACGGCCACTTAAGAGCCCTCGCCCGCCTCCAAGGGTATTTTACCCGTGGCAAGCGGGTGCGCTGGGGACGTGAAAGGCCGTCCAGCGATAGCTGCCAGCCTTTCCAAGCCCCGGGTAGGTGGGGGGGTGGAAAAGAGAGTACATGGCAGTCAGGCAAAGGGTGCCCGATTGAGGGCCGCCCCCGCCTCCCAACCCACCCCCGGGACCCAAGACGCCCCCCCCCCCCCCCCCCTTCCACCAAACTACCGCTCCAGCCTCACCAGGGAAGGACCGATTACCCCTGGTGAGGCATGCCCAACTCACTCTCTCTCTAGGGTCCATTGCGTTGGCTGGGCTGCAGTCCCAGCAGTGGCCACCGCTCCCAGTGACGCTGCTGGGACTAAGAGCTGCCGGCCCGCTGATTGGCCGGCAGCTCAATGAGGCGGGACCTCCTCCCTCAACTGGGTGGAAGCCCCGCCTCGGGACAATTAAAGCCTGGGGATCCGTAAAATACGGGACGGATCCCCAGGCTAGGCGGAAGCGGGTTCGCCGCCGACTTTCACGTCGGTGGCGAATCCCTGTCCACCCAAGATAAAATTCAGCCCCATGTTTCTGGCTTCTTAAAGAGTTAAGGGTATTTCACATTCCTTCTTCTCCAAGAGATATTCCCTATTGTTGAGCATCATGCTTATTTTATGACACCAGGCGTTCATGCGGGTACACTTCCAAGCCGTGGCTCTTTAACTTCAAATGACTTGCGATAATCAGGATTTGGAATCAATCTTAATTTCACCCGCAAAATTTTGCCAGGTTTCTCTCCTGCCAAGACGCAGGAATCCCTGGTCACTCTTTGGACTTCTGCAGCGTAAAGCAGATTCCCTCTCTCTCCCAATGCACTATTATACTGATAGCCACATCTGCCTGGCTTCAAAACAGTTATTCAATCTAACAGGTTTCAAGTCAGCAACTCACTTGCAGAGGGACAAGGAAGCAGTATGTAACCATTTTTGTAGGAATCAATTCCTTTGATTCAAACTGTAACGTTCATTTTTTCAAACTTAATTTTGTTTTCTTTTCCTCGAAAAAAAATGCAAAAATTCACAGGAATTTTTTTCAAGAAACAAAGCCTTAAAATTCTCGTACATGACAAGTGACCATTAAAGAAACTGCCTCTTTAATAAATCCTGGCGAAGCTTTACGTGCACTGGTGCACAGCTCCCTATAAAACAAATACAGTAAGCCAAACTTTGAAAGAAGTGAATCATCACAGCCAGTAACCTCAGTGACACTGCTCCCTCCGCTTGAGACAGCCAGCTTCAGCACACATGGACACTAAGAGACCTCACACAAGGTGCAACTCCAGCACAGACTCCATCAGATCAAAATCTGCGATTGAAAAAAAGTTCATGGAAAATAACTAAATGGTGACTGAACATTGCCACATGATTATATTTTTGCAGGGAGAGAGGACAGTTGAAGCCAGTACACTTACTCTTTGCTTCCATCGACGGCTAGCCAGCTCAATGGATTTCCTTATCTATGGGCCAGACTCATACACAGAATGAGTTAGCATTTCTCAATATATAGTTTTGGAGACAAAAGGTGGGGGGGAGTGGGGGTGTAAAATTATTGCCCTCTTGCTGCAAGCTGGTCTGTGCACAACCAGTTTACAAGATTAGTTTCTGAACAACATGAATAGGAGCAGCAAGAGAGGGACAACACATTATAGAGTTATAGAATTATACAGCACAGAAACAGGCCCTTTGGCCCATCATGTCTGTGCCGGCCATCAAGCACTTACCTATTCTAATCCCATTTTCCAGCACTTGGCCTGTAGCCTTGAATGCTATGGCGTTTCAAGTGCTCATCTAAATATTTCTTAAATGTTGTGAGGGTTCCTGCCTCTACCACCTCTTCAGGTAGTGCATTCCAGATTCCAACCGTCCTCTGAGTGAAAAAAAATTTCCTCAAATTCCCTCTAAACCTCCTGCCCCTTACCTCAAATCTATGCCCCCTGGTTATACGTTGAAGCATTTTAGATTAAAGCAGAAACAAGGAAACAGAAAGAAAGGACTTGCATTTATGCAGCATCTGTCACAATCTTAGGACATCCCAAAGTGATCCATAGCCAAATGAGTGCTTTTTATTTCCAAGAGCAGTCACTATTATGATACGGTAGCCAATTTACGCACAGAAAGATCCCTTAAACAGCAATGAGAAAATGACCAAATTATCTGTTTTAGGAGTTGGTTGAGGAATACTGGCCACAACACCAGGGAGATCGCCCCTGCTCTTCTTCAAATAATGCTGGATGGAGATGGTTCACATTCACCCAAGACTGCAGAACAGACAACAGTTTCACATACCATCTGAAGGACAGTACCTCAGGCAGTGCAGCACTCCCTCAGTACTGCACTGGGAATGTCAGCCTGGACTCTGGAGTGGGGCTTGAACCCACAACTTTATGACTGGGAAGCAAGAATGCTTCCACTGAGCCACAGGCCAAACACCCTAATCACCACTAACAAGGATGGCAGCTTGATTAATCCGCCAGTACCAGATAGTCGTAGAATCTGTCAGGGTCTACACTGCCAGATTTCCATGTACAGGGAAGGCCGAACAAAGCAGAGCACAGGCTTCCCAGCAGAGGGCTAGACGGTCAACAGCTAGTGAGCTGGACAAGCTGGGGGCTGCCAGCTCCTGCCACAATGATCTCCCACAGCTGGCATCCACACCAAACTGAGTTTACCAGTCAGCCAACTTCAGCAAATCTACCAAGTTTTTTTTTGGTGTTGCTGCCAACTGACGAGATTCGGAGTCAGTGACGTGGGCACAACATTACAGCGTTATAAAAACAGCTTTCTACAAAGTGCAAGGTTGGCAGGACCTGGTCATGAGTTTCCGCTTTGTTCCCTTGAACCAAAGGAAGAATACGACACAAAGCACTTAACAAAGGCAAAGAATAAAAAACAAGAGTGAGTGTCACTTTACAATAAAGAGTGCATCATTGCACAAAAGGTGCACTTTCTCCTCTCCATTGATAAAGCAGCTGTAAACAGGGTAGGTTACATTGCAAATGCAGTAAGAAAAACATTCTAGTCATTGAGCCCTTCTAGCTTCCTAAATGCGACGCCAGCTCCGACACGCCTTGCATGCCAAACTGAACTGTCAGTATTAACAAAATATGCACCCTGAAGCCGCACAACACTGGGGCCTCCAGAGGCTGCTGAACAATAAACAACAGGAATTCTCAGCAGTAAGC
>NC_090407.1:37703849-37723849 GCF_036365525.1 Heterodontus francisci | reverse complement strand
ATTTCTGTCCTTGACCTGCTACAGTGTTCCAGCGAACATCAACGCAAGCTCAAGGAGCAGCACCTGATATTTCGATTAGGCACTCTGTAGCCTTACGGACTCAACCTTGAGTTCAACAATTTCAGAGCATGACTGGCCTTTTTTTATATTTTGCTTTTTAAAAATTATTTTATTTTGTTGTTTTTTTAAATCATGTGCCTGTTTTTCATGTGGACAGAGCTGTTCATTATTCTGCCATTAACACTCTCTCTGGACTAATGCTTCGTCTTTCACCACAAGCCTTAACACGCTCTTTGCCTTTGTCCCAGGACAGCTTTGTAATTTAATTTCTCCAGCCCTCTGCCTTATCACACACCTTCCCTTTTGTTCTCATGCCCACCACCATCACCGCCCCCCTTCACTTGCTTAAACCCTAATTATTTTCTAACCTTTGCCAGTTCTGATGAAAGGTCACAGACCTGAAACGTGATCTCTGCTTCTCTCTCCACAGATGCTGCCTGACCTGCTGAGAATTTCCTCACTTTTTTTAAATTTAAAGAACTATTTTTGGGTCTAGAAAGACTGAAGACAGAGTATAACATAACTTTAAGAGAAGATTTCGGACCGCTATGTATCTTTATGCCTAAGAAGATACCATACCCATTGATGAACCAAGTTCAACATCAGCTGGAACAGATGACCAGGATGGGAGTCATTTTCTCTCGTCACGAAGCCAACAGACTGGTGTTCGACTATGGTTCCAGTTCCAAAACAAAATGGTACTCTTCGTATCTATGTGGACTGAACACAGCTTAACTAAGCTGTGGCAAGGGAAATTCATCCAAAGTCTTCGATGGACGAAAGCTTGGCTAAGTTATCCAAAAGCATGATGTTCACTAAACGTGATGCGAATAGTGGTTTTTGGCAAGTTCCTTTGGACGAGAAGTCACGATTACTGACAATATTTATCACTCCATTCGGAAGATTTTGTTTTAATCATTTACCATTTGGTATGACATCCAAACCTGAAATTTTCCAAAGAACTTTGTTGAACATTCTACAAGGCCTTAAAGGACTAATATGCCATATGGATGACATCCATGTTAATGGGGAATCCATCGAAGAACATGACCAGAGGGTAAGAGTGGTTTTAAATTGTCTTAATGAAAAGTGTGAATTCTCGAAAACACCTGTTCATTTCTTAGGACACATTGTAAGTAGCAAGGGCATAATGGCATCCCTGCAAAAGACGAGAACCATTAGGGAATTCCCAATTCCTACTTCTGTCCAACATTTCCAACAATTCTTTGGAATGTTCTATCAGTTGGCAAAACTTTTACCCAATTTCGCACAAGTTACCTATCCATTAAGACAACTCTTGAAGATCAAGTGTGGTGTAGGAATGCACACCAAGAGCAGGCATTCCAAAGGATCAAACAAATGCTCACATCGCCAGATGTCTTTGTACGCTATAACCCTTCACTACCAACCACAATTGCAGCAGACGCCTCATCTACAGAGTTAAGGACAGTCCTTTTCTCAAGAACAACCAGATGGATGTCGAAGACCGATCTATTATGCATCTAGAGAATTGTCCAAGACCGAGACAAGGTATGTTGTCATTGAGAAAGAAGCTTGCGAGAAGTTCAGATTACATCATTGGTTTGAAAGCCATCACCGAGACAGACCTCAAACCCTTAGTTTCCTTATTGGATGAGAAGGAAATCGCAAGGATTTCTCCAAAACTTCAGAGATTCCAGCTGAGGTTGATGAGATATGTACGAGACGGTATATACACATAAAAAGATGCAAACTTCCGCTGATGCATTATTTAGAAAAACTGTTGTACATCCTATACAACATGTTAACTTCGTGAACAAGATAGTGTCGTATTTACAGTGCACAGCGCCGCAATGGTTGGCATGTTCACAAAAGCTCCAAGAAATTCGCCACGCTCAAAAGCTGGATGAAGAATGCATTTTATATGCCAATATTGCACACAGGGTTGGCCACAACAACATCCCAGTGGCAGGATAATGAAAATCTTCTTCAAATTCAGGAAACATTTCTCTATCATGGATGATTTACTGACGTATAAGCGACAAACTGGTCACTCCAATCTCACTTGGGTCATAGATCTTGGAAAGAATACATTAGCCCCACTAGGGTATCATGAAATACAGAGCAACGGCTCAGTTATCCATTTGGTGGCCACAAATATCCAGACACATAGAACACATGATCTCAGATTGCCAGGTATGCGCAGTACACAGACCAGAAAGAAACTCTTAAATCGACACAATTTCCAACCAGACCATGGAAACGTCTAAGTATGATTTACGTATAATAGAAAATCCTACATATTAGTGATCGATTATTTTTTTGAGACGGATTGAAGCGAAAGGGTTGTACTCAGCAACTACAAAATCTGTCATTCAAGTTTTACAGGAGATCTTCGCAACGCATGGTATTCCTAACAGGGCTGTGTCAGACAACAGATCAGTTTGCAAATGCATACTTCACATAATTTGCAAGAAAGTGGGAATTTGAACATCAAGTTCCCCAAGATATCCTCAATCTAATGGAGAAGCCAAAAGAGGAGTCAGAACTTCTAAGTCATTGTTGAAGAAGAATGAAGATCATCCAACTGCACTCATGAATTATCGATCTACTCCATTGTTATGTGGACTATTACGTTCATAGCTGTTGATGGGGAGGAAGCTAAAAACTCAACTTTCTATTCTACCCAAGAATCTACTTCCAGGACTAGACTTGCAGGATTATCAGAGTTAAAGCCAGAGAGTAGTCTTACAGGAAACCACAAGCTCACAATTACAATGAGAGAGATTTCATGCCAGAAACCCACCCAGGTTGAAGGATGGAGAAAAGGTATGGATACAAGACCTAGGAAGAGAAGGTGTAGCGATCCAGAGAGATGAAAATCAGAGATACGATTTAATACATGCTTCAGAAGGTACTACAAGACGAAATAGGAGAAACCTTATCCCTACTTCTCAGAAACAACAGTTATAATATTTGGATTAACCAGTTGATCATGAAAACCGGAGACAAGATACTACAAGCCTTAGTCAAGGCCATCCAAGTCATCAACCAACATTTTCGAGAAAGATTACTGATCTTGAATCTGATAAGAACACGATCAGGGAGAGTCATGAAGCCTCCTGACAGATTGAACCTTTGATGTCAGAGACTTGGAGGGCGATGCAGTATAAGGGTCTAAATGGGTTAAATGTTTGAGACAGAGAGAGTAACCCCTTCCACTGTCGTTAGAATGTAACAGTTACATGGGTAATCGGCTTGGAAGAAGGAAGAAGCATCATGAGAGGTGTTAGCAAAACCTGTTTAAGAAGAGTATATGTTTAGTTTAGTTTAGTTTAGAGATACAGCACTGCAACAGGCCCTTCGGCCCACCGAGTCTGTGCCGACCATCAACCACCCATTTATACTAATCCTACACTAATCCCATATTCCTACCACATCCCCACCTGTCCCTATATTTCCCTACCACCTACCTATACTAGGGGTAATTTATAATGGCCAATTTACCTATCAACCTGCAAGTCTTTGGCATGTGGGAGGAAACGCGTAAATACAATAAACGGGTTATTTAGACATACACAGACTCCGAGAATTCTGTAGACAAAGCTCGATCTAGCATCTTAAGTGCTATCAACAATATACAACACAAAGAAGTTCAATTTGCTTAGCTAGCTCATCTCAAACCAGGGCTGCAGTAAGTAGTTCAATCAACCACAACATCCTCACTTTGGGAGAGTGAAAACTGGTTCAGGTTCCTTTTCCTGAGCACTAACTAGATACCTGCATTGCAAATGTGCATGTCTGGACACAGATCAAGGTCAGGATTGGGCATGGCTGTGATATCGTCCACTGTCAAATATCACCGGCTGTCCACACATAATGACTACTTGGGTGAGCTACTAGAAAGCAATTTCTAGTCGCGACCTTGTTCCGAGATTGCTTCTATTACTTTTGTAAAATATGTTTTCAGGACTTATAGTTGAATTATGGACAGTGATTCATCTGGAATCTTGAAGGGATTTTTCTTTTTTTTTAAAGTCACCAGAAGGCTCCTGGATTTGACTTGTAAACAAAGTCTTGCTAGAAAGCACCTGTCTGTGGATGATCACCTAGTGGGTTGTTTTTGACTTTGGAAGATGTTTATAAAGAAGTGACAGGCCAAGATTTAAAGCATTCAGGAGGCTTGACTTCTGGACTGTGCTTAGTTTCATTCTGAATGGTTACTAAAGACAGGCTTTTGCCTGTCAGAAAAGGAAAACTAAGCTCATATCGCTCTCTCGAAAATAATTCCTGCAAACATTGTGTCAGTTTCCTATTTCCAACTGTATTTGAAGAAACCCTGTGTATCAAATGTGTGGGAACTGAAACCTTAGAGTCATAGAGAAATACAGCACTGAAACAGGCCCTTCTGCCCACCGAGACTGTGCCGACCATCAACCACCCATTTATACTAATCCTACATTAATCCCATATTCCCTACCACATCCCCTCCTACATTAATCCCATATTCCCTACCATTCTCCTACCACCTACCTACACTAGAGACAATTTACAACAACCTGCAAGTCTTTGGCAGTGGGAGGAAACCAGAGCACCCAGCGGAAACCCACGCGGTCACAGGGAGAACTTGCAAACTCCGCACAGGCAGTACCCAGAACCGAACCCGGGTTGCTGGAGCTGCAAGGCTGCGGTGCGAACCACTGCGTCACTGTGCCGCCCTCTTGTTGCTGCATTTCTGCTAGAAGACCTATCTGAAGCCTCTGTAGCAGCATTTCTTGGAAAGCCTACCTAAACTGATCTTCAACATCGCCTGGAAAGATCTGTTCTAGGAAGATCCCAGTGACAGCCGAAAGAGAGAGAGAGAGAGAGAGAGAGAAAAAGAGAGAAAAAAAAAAGAGGAAAAAAGAGAAAGCGCAAGAGAAAGGAATCCAAGTTAAAAAAGATGGAACTAAAGCAAGGGTGGTCTTGACTTCAGTGAAAATTCTGGAGAGGAAAGTCTGACACCAGCTCAGGACCCAGCAGAGAGCTGTTTAAATTTATACATTCCCTCCCTAAGATTGAGGAAAGGGACGTAGAGGCACTTTTCATTTCTTTTGAAAGGACAGCCAAACAGATGAAGTGGCCAAAGGAAAGCTGGACACTGCTTATGCAAAGCAGGTTGATGGGCAGAGCTCATGAAGTTTATACCATGCTTTCTGAGGAGGTTTCTGCAGATTAGGAGATGGTAAAAAAGGCCATTTTCACTGCGTATGAGTTAGTCCCTGAAGCTTACAGACAGAAATTTTGGAACCTCCGGCAATTGTCTGGGCAGACTTGTATAGAATTTGAGAGGGTAAAGCAAATTAATTTTGATCATTAGAAACAGGCACTAAAGATGGAAGCCACGTATGAGAACCTTAGGGAACTAATTCTCCTGGAAGAATTTAAAAATTCACTCCCTCCATTACTAACAACCCATGTAGACAACCAGAAGGTTTTAACAGTCAGAGAGGTATCAGAAATTGATAATTATGAGCTTGTGTATAAGCCCAACCCCTTTGTCTGTCACCCGCACAAAACCAGAAGGATAGAAGGTGGTAGGATGAAAGGAAGGCAGGTAACCGGGGACAAGAAGGGACAGCTGGGAAAGCCCCAGGATCTCCTCCTCAGGCCAGAAAGGAAGATGCTGAGGATGGAAGTGAGGTCCACAAGCCTAAGTGTTATCATTGTCACAAGATGGGGCATCATCGTGCAGAATGCTGAAAGTTGCAAGGTACTTATTGGGGTACACAAAGTTAATGCAGAGAAAGGGGCCCTGACAGAGTACAGCAGATCAGGCTGTAGCTCTAACTGCAGCTGCAAGGCCAAATACAAAAACCAATGTGAGTGCAGGGGTTGAGAACAAGATACCTGACAGTTATAGGGACTTCTTGTCGAAAGGAAAAGTAAAACCTTATCCCTCAGGTGAGGCAGGCAAACCTATAGTTATACTTAGAGTTACAGGAACCGCCCAAACTCCTTTACTGGGGGAAAGGCATAACATTTCTACCAGAGAGCACACTAAATGCTAAAGTTTTAGTGAATGGTATTGGCGGGGATTATATAACCCCAGGTTCACCTAGAGTGTGACCTAATGCCTGGAACGGTAACTGTAGTTGTTGTCCATAGTTTGCCTGTGGACGGAGTTGACCTACTCCTGGGGAATGATTTGGCCTGAGCGAAAGCAATAGCTTCTCCAGTAGTCACGGAAAAACCAAGTGAAGTTAAAGAGACAGAACAGTTACAGGAAAAGGTTCCAGGAATTTTTCCTTCATGTATAGTAACCCAAGCAACGGTTAAACAAGTTCCACTGGTCGGAGGTAAAATTGGCAGCAGCAGATAGCCGAATATTTGAAACTTACTTTGGGGATTTGGATAATCCAAAGTAAAGGTTTAATAAGTCTTCTCTGATCAGGCTCAACAAGCTGATCCAGAGTTAAATAAAGTGGCACAATCGGCTCTCACAGAAGCTAAGGTAAAAGGAGTTGCAGAAGGCTATTATATTAAAAATGGGATTCTGATGAGGAAGTGGAGAACTCCTCAGACCTGTGGACGAAGAATGGACAGCAGTTCATCAGATAGTGGTAAATTATTTGATTGGCGCAAGGGGAGAGCCAACTGTGCAACAGCCCCGACAAACAAATTTCTCTGCAGCACCTGTGGAAGAGCCTGTCACTCCAGAATTGGCCTTTATAGCCACTCCAGGCGCTGCTTCACAAACCACTGACCACCTCCAGGCGCGTATCCATTGTCTCTCGAGATAAGGAGGCCCAAAAGAAAAAGAAAGAAAAAAGAATTTGATTGACACCTCAGATTGCTGGAAAAAGAATCGACTGTGTCATATCAATATGCTAAAACAATATCATCACCGGAAGGAGGATAAGCGAACACAGGTATGTCAGGTAGTAGGGACTGTGAAGAATGAAAGGAAGTGACGATGAAGCAGAAGGAGGCCTTGACAATTCTCAAATTGAACCTATGATCCGGTTAGCTAATACTGAATTGCTAGAGAGATTGGACACTGCTTTCATATTTAGATGCAAAACAACGAGAAGACCTAACAAGGCTACTCACAGCATTTAAAAGAGTCTGTAGGGATAAGCTAGGATGTACAACCTTAGCCACACATAATGTGGATGTAGGGGAATCCTTTCCCAGAAAACAGTTTCCTTACCGCTGAAGTCCAGCGAGACAGGCCCAGGTAAAAGCAGAAATCCAATACATGCTGGAGAACCACCTAACAGAACCCAGTTAAAACCTAGACTACAGAAAAGCTAATGCAGTAACAAAGGCAGACTCCTACCCAATCCCTCGCTTGAAGACTGTATTGAGAGTGGACAGTGCCATGTTTCTTACAAAAATAGATTTGTTAAAGGGATACTGGCAAGTTTCTTCAACACCCCAAGCTAAAGAATGATCAGCTTTTATCACACCAGATGGGTTTTTCCAGTGCCATGTGATGCCATACAGGTTAGGGAGTGCCCCAACAACTTTTCATAGACTAGTGAACCCAGTGTTCCTAACTGTGTAGTTTACCTTGATGTGCTGGTCTGTAGTGATACTTGGAACAACCGGGGGGCTCTGTTTGGAAAGTTGCAGTCAGCTGATTTGGTGATAAACATAGCGGAAACATTTAAAAACCAGAATGCCAGACTGTTTCAATGGAGCTTACTATTACAGCCCTATCACAAAGATTATCCACATTGCATGCAAATATAATGTTATTGCAGATCCTTTATCAAGAATCTAACTTTTTTTTATACGAAGACAAAGATGGTACAAAGCAGAATTGTATTAACTACAGGTAAAGAGTGAATGGGGATGACTGTGAAAATGTGTTTTAAAATAGTGTCTTCTTTTTACACTTTGTAATGAAACGCATTTTAAAATGGTGTTTCATTTCTCCAAGGTGGAGGTGTTCCGGGATTGCTTCTATTTATGTTGTAAAATATGTTTTCAGGACTTACAGTTGAATTATGGACACTAATTCATCTGGAACCTTTAAGGGATGCTGAACTTTGTGTTTTGTTTTAAAAAGTCCCAGAGGTTTGTTGGATTTGACTTTTAAACAAGTCTTACTGGAAGGCACCTGTCTGTGGATAATCACCCAGCAAGGGTTGTTTCTGACTTGGGGAGATGTTTACAAAGAAGTGACAGGTCAAGATTTATAGAAGTCAAGGGTCGCCTTATGGACTATTTTTACTTTCATTTTGAACTGTTAATATATATGTGTGCGTTTGAGGGACTAAGATAAATAAGGGGCTTTAATATTTCAATCTGTGTTGTATTGCTAAGACTGAGGCAGGAGTGGTGCATTGTTTATTCTAGTCCCACTTCTCCACAGGTCACAGCATATATTTAAAAATTTTCCCACTAACTGACATGGTCAATCACATACTCTATTTTTCCCAGAATCGAACACACTAACTAGGGCCGGAATTTTACGCCACCCCAGTGAGCCGGATGGTGGCCATGGGGCACTTAAAGGCCTTCGCCCACCTCCACTGGGATTTTACCCATGGCAAGCGGGCGTACGGAAGACGTGAAAGGCCGCCCAATAAAACCTGGTGGCCTCTCAGTGCACTGCAGGGGGCCCGGACAAACGGTGCCTGATTGAGAACTGCCCCTGCTTCCCCAACTACCCCCAGGACCCAAAATGCTACCGCACCCCCCCCCCCCCCTCCACCCGCAGAACGACCATCCTTGCCTCACCGGGGCCCAACCGATTAGTCCAGGGAGGCAAACCCCAAATTACCTGGGCTCCTGGCTCCATGTCCTTGGCTGGGCTGCAGTCCCAGCAGTGGCCACCACTCCCAGTAGCGCTGCTGGGACTAAGAGCTGCCGGCCCAATGATTGGCCGGCAGCTCAATGAGGCGGGAGTTCCTCCCTCAAGCGGATGGAAGTCCCACCTCGGAACAGTTAAAGCCCAGGGACCCCTAAAATGCGGACGGATCCCCAGGCTGAGCGGAAGTGGGTTCGCCACCGACCTTTACGTTGGTGGCCAGCTCCCGTCCGCCTGACGTAAAATCCAGCCCCAGGTTTCTTTAATGAACAAAATTAACAGTTTATTATTACTAGTTAAGACTTGTTCTATAAAGTAAAGCATAAACACACAGATTAAACTTTTAAAGTTCCAACATTTAATTTTAAAGTTCCCTTTTTAAAACTTATACACACAAACACACACACCCCGGTTAACCATAGAACCATAAAAAAAATTACGGCACAAAAGGAAGCCATCCCCTGCGCCAGCCGAAAAAACTAGTCACCCAATCTAATCCCACCTTCCAGCACCTGGTCCGTAGCCTTGCAGGTTCCAGCACTTCAGGTACATGTCCAGGTAACTTTTAAATGAGTTGAGGGTTTCTGCCTCCACCACAGTTCCTGGCTGTGAATTGCAGACAGCCACCACCCTCTGGGTGAAAAAGTTTTTCCTCATGTCCCCTCTAATCGTTCTACCAATCACTTTAAATCTGTAACCCCGGTAATGACCCCTCCGCTAGGTAAAACAGGTCCTTCCTGTCTACTCTATCTAGGTCTCTCATAATAACTGGAATTTTTTTTTAAAATTCAGAGCTCTGTTACAGACAAAATGAACAAAATAAAATAGATTACTTGCTCATTTTTGAAGAAAATGGCAGATGAGTTATGTTGTTCCAAAACTGGCACACAGTCTAACTTCTGAGTTCACGTAGACAGGTCACTGAGATCTTTTAGAACAATTCTTTTCAGGTGGCGTTGAAAAGTAATTTAGCGGGCTTTCTTCAAACATAGGAAACAAGATGAATTGACACAGTGGACTTCTCAGGGTCTTTCAGAGATGCTGGAAAGTGAGCTGGGTTGTGTTCTTCTCTCCTTTTTACCCTTCTTCAGCAGACTTGATTTTATCAGCGGTTCACACCAGAAGATAAAACACACACTGACAACCAAAAAGCTTGAGAGTTTTCTGCCCATTCCAGGTGTGATCTGCTGCTACTGGGCTTGTCCAATCAAGGGACGCTTGTCACTTCTCTGCCCGTTACCAGGGTTTCTGTTCCATCTTTAACTCGAGTCATGTGACAACCAATAACATAGTTGCCAATCCAGTTCCTTTTAGTGTCCCCTGATGGTTCTTTTTAAAAAGAACTGGCCCATTTATTCAATTATAACTAAAAATTCCTTTAAAAATATTTTAACAATCACTTTCATAACACTATGTTTTACTTCATTCTTGGTTAAGACTCGTTTTATAATAAACTGATAAATTTTGTGGCTTATTAAAGAAACCTGGTTGGTGTGTTTTATTCTGGGAAAAAGACAGTATATGATGAACCATAAATTGGTAAGTGAGAAAATTTAAATATATGTTGTGACCTGTGGAGATGTGGGACTAGAAGAAACAGTGCACTCCTCCCACCTCAGGTTGTAACAACCTCTACTCCAATGATAAGTCGATGCTTTCCGAAAAGGAGGCAGGAATATTGACAAGGGTGGGGGGGAGGGGTGCGGCGGGGGAAATCAGCAAGCTAAATAAATTATTCAGTCTTCTAGAGATGGCCAAATGGTATCAGTAAAATCCAATTCTTATCCTCTTTTTCACATTTCCTTCACTACTTTTTTTCTTTTTAATAGACAACCTGAAACATGTTTGTTATATTATTTTGCCACAGGAACAGAAAAACAAAGCAGACACATAACCCTGATCACTATTCAGTGGCCTCTAAGGAGGAAATGATCCAAGAAGGGAGAGTCTCAAACCAAGGTTTTAAATGTAAATAAGGCAAACTTTGAAGGGAAATGAATTGACCACAGTAAAGTGGGATGAGCCGTTAATGGATAAACCATGGATAAACAGTGCTAAGTATTCAAAGTATTTGATATGATACAAAACCACTGCATACCCCTAAAAAGCAAAGGCTCCACTTGCGTATTGAGCAATCATGCTTGACAAATGAGGTAAGAGACGGAACCAAACTAAAGGAAAATGCTTACGCAGATTCAAGGAAAAGTGTAAATCCAGCAGAGTGGAAGTGTTATAAAAACAGAGATAAAAAGTAAAGAGAGGGAATATGAATTAAAGCAAACTCGCGGGGGATATCCAAGCTACCATCAAGAGAAAGTGGTAAAAGGGAATGTGGGCCCTTTGAATACAGATTGAACATAAAAGGGACAAAAGCAAAATACTCCAGATGCTGGAAATCAAACAAGAACAGAAAATACTGGAAATACTCAGTAGGTCAGGCAGCATCTGTGGAGAGAGAAAAACAAAATTAACATTTCAACTCGGTTTCATTCTCCACAGATGCTGCCTGACCAGAGTATTTCCAGAATTTTCTGTGTTTAGGTAGTATATAAAGGAATGGCAGACCTATTAAGTGAGTACTTTGTGTTCATATCT
The DNA here is from genome assembly GCF_036365525.1 of Heterodontus francisci. Classification (NCBI taxonomy): domain Eukaryota; kingdom Metazoa; phylum Chordata; class Chondrichthyes; order Heterodontiformes; family Heterodontidae; genus Heterodontus; species Heterodontus francisci. The sequence goes on along the minus strand of NC_090407.1, from coordinate 37,712,415 downwards.
TTTTACATTGGAGGAAGACGACAATAAAAAATAAGCGAAGGTGAGGAACCTTGTGAATTTAGTAAATAATAAAAATGGTATTTGAGAAACGAATAGGACGTGGAAGACAAACTTCCACGATTCGGTAGTTTCCACCCCAGAATACTAAAAGAAACATGTACATAAACTGCACAAGCGTTAGCCATAATTTTCCAAAGCTCTCCAGTTTTAGGAATTGTGCCTTTGAATTGGAAACATTCAGATGTCAGTTCATTAAAAAGGGAAGGAGTGAGCAATCAAGTAACAACAGACCTATCAATTTAACATAGGTTATTGGGATCTATCAGAGACAGAGCACTTGAACAAGTATGGGCTGATCAAAATAGTCAGCATGAATTTGTGGAGGGTTAGGTCATGTCTACTAACCTAATGAATTTTTTGAAGGGGTCACTAGCATGGTGGATAGGGGTGGAGGCTATCTCAATAAATTTTTCCTAAGTATTCAATAAAGGTTCCACACAAGACATTAGTAAAAATCAAAGTGTTTGCAACAATATTCAGCCAGAAGTGCTGAGTGGATGATCCATCTCGCCCTCCTGCTGAAGTCTCCAGCATGACAGATGCCAGTCTTCAGCCAATTCGATTCACTCCACGTGATATCAAGAAACGACTGAAGGCACGGGATACTGCAAAGGCTATGGGTCCTGACAACATTCCAGCAATAGTACTGAAGACCTGTGCTCCAGAACTTGCTGCACCCCTAGCCAAGCTGTTCCAGTACAGCTGCAGCACTGACATCTACCCAGCAATGTGGAAAATTGCCCAGCTATGGCCTGTACACAAAAAGCAGGGCAAGTCCAACCCGGCCAATTACTGCCCCATCAGTCTACTCTCAATCATCAGTAAAGTGATGGAAGGTGTCATCAACATGCTACCAAGCAGCACTTGCTTAGCAATAACCTGCTCAGTGACACTCAGTTTCGGCTCCGCCATGGCCACTCAGCTCCTGACCTCAATACAGCCTTGGTTCAAACATGGACAAAAGAGCTGAACTCCAGAGGTGAGGTGAGAGTGACTGCCCTTGACATCAAGGAAGCATTTGACCAAGTATGGCATCAAGGAGCCCAAGCAAAATGGAGTCAATGGGAATCAGGGGGAAAACTCTCCACTGGTTGGAGTCATACCTAGCACAAAGGAAGATGGTTGTGGCTGTTGGAGGTCAATCATCTGAGCTCCAGGACATCACTGCAGGAGTTCCTCAGGGTAGTGCCCTAGGCCCAACCATCTTCAGCTGCTTTATCAATGACCTTCCTTCAATCATATGGTCAGAAGTGGGGATGTTCACTGATGATTGCACAATGTTCAGCACCATTCACGACCCCTCAGATACTGAAGCAGTCCGTGTAGAAATGCAGCAAGACTTGGACAATATCCAGGCTTGGGTTGCTAAGTGGCAAATAAGATTTGAGCCAATGACCATCTCCAACAAGACAGAATCTAGCCATCTCCCCTTGACATTCAATGGCATTGAGATCGCTGAATCCTCCACTATCAACATTCTGGGGGTTACCATTGACCAGAAACTGAACTGAAGTAGCCATATAAATGTGTAATTCATTTCCTGACTCCCCAAAGCCTGTCCAGCATCTACAAGGCACAAGTCAGCAGTGTGATGTAATACTTTCCACTTGCCTGAATATGTGCTGCTCTAACAACACTCAAGAAGCTCGACACCATTCAGGACAAAGCAGCCCGCTTGATTGGCACCCCATACACAAACATTCACTCCCTTTACCACCAACTCACAGTGGCAGCAGTGCATGCCATCTGCAAGATGCACTGCAGCAACGCACAAAGCTCCTGTGACAGCACCTTCCAAACCCGTGGCCTTGACCACCTAAAAGATGCATGGGAATACCACCACCTGCAACTTCCCCTCCAGGCCACAGACCGTCCTGACTTGGAACTATATTGCTGTTCCTTCACTGTCATTGGGTCAAAATCCTGGAACTCCCTTCCAAACAGCACTGTTGCTGTACCTACCCCACATGGACTGCAGCGGTTAAAGGAGGCAGTTCACCACCACCTTCTCATGGGCAATGAGGGATGGGCAATAAATGCTGGCCTAGCCAGCAACACCCATATCCCATGAACGAATAATAAAAAAAAAGTGGAGGTAATTTGTGAAATATGTTGCTAACCGATTTAAAGATAGAAGGCAGGTGAGTAGGATAAAGGGAGCCTTCACTCATTGGCAGAGTAGCACGTGCTGTTCCCTAGAGATCTATGCTGAACATAAGGACATACGGATTAGGAGAGTAGGCCACTCGGCCCCTCGAGCCTGCTCCGTCATTCAATAAGTTCAAGGTTGAATTGATTACTCCACATTTCCACCTACCCCCGATAACCTTTCGGCCCCTTGCTCATCAAGAATCCATCTACCACCGCCTTAAAAATATTCAAGGACTCTGCTTCCACTGCCTTTTGAGGAAGAGAATTCCAAAGACTCTCAAACCTCAGAGAAAAAATTTCTCCTCATCTCTGTCTGAAACGGGCAACCCCTTATTTTTAAAACAGTGACCCCTAATTCTATGATTCCCCCACAAGGGGAAACATCCTTTCCACATCCACCCTGTCAAGACCCCTCAAGATCTTATACGTTTCAATGAAGTCGCCTCGTACTCTTCTAAAATTCCAGCGGATACAAGCCTAGCCTGTCCAATCTTCCCTCAAGTCAGGCAAATCCCCCACCTGCCAAGACTGAGGCACACATGATTTCGCCACATGAACATTAAAACTTAAAATTGCAAACCCCTGGCTGGAAGGACATTTGCATAGCACCAGACAATGTTGAAACAAAGGAACCAGTCCCCATCCCAATACACAGAAGAGACCTGGTCAAACCAGTCAGTCAGTCATGTGACCACCTGCTGGCCAACTAGGGGAGTTCTAAACTGGAAAAACAGAATTTGAACTCAGAACGCCATGTGCTCCTGGAGCTGAAGCAAGAATTACCTCCTCTCCTGTCTGCCTGCTCATCTCTCAGGGAACTGAATCTTGTGAAGACATGTGAACCTCAAAGAGAGAAAAGTTTTCTACGTGAACAAGGTTTAAGCAGAATACTGGGCCCTATCGGAATGCAAGAATTACCTACAAAAGGACTATACCATCTCTCACTTCCCCACATTATACTCCATCTGCCACCATATTGCCCAATTAGCCGATCTATATCTCTTTACAGCCTCTTTGTGCCCTCCTCACACCTTACATTCCCACCTAGCTTTGTATCGTCAGCAAACTTGAATACATTACATTCGGTCTCTTCATCCAAGTCAATATAGAGATTGTAAATAGCTGAGGCCCCAGGACTGATCCACTAGTCACAGTCTGCCAAATTGAAAATGCTCCGCATATCCCTACTCTCTGCTTCCTGTCTGTTAACCAATTCTTTATCCATGCCCCAACTCCATGAGCCCTTATCTTGTGCCACACAAAAGGTTAATGTACCTTATCAAATCCCCTTTAGAAATCCAAGATACTATATTGACTAGTTACAGGCTCAAAAAATTCTAAAATTTGTCAAACATAATTTCCCTTTCGCAAAAACATGTTGACTTTGTCTGATCATACTATGTTAAGACTTCCTTAATAATAGATTCTAACATCTTCCCAATGACTGGTGTCAGGCTAACTGGCCTCTAGTTCCCCATTTTCTCTCTCCCTCCTTCCTTGAATAGCAGTATTAACTTTGCTAATTTCCAATCCGTTAGAATCCAGGGTGTTTGGAAAATCATTACCAACACATTCACTATTTCTGCAGCTACCCCTTTTAGAGCCCTAGGATGTAGGCCATCAGGTCCTGGGGATTTGTCAGATTTTAGTCCCTTAAGTTTCTCTAATACTTTTTCTTTGCTGATATTAATTACCTTAGGTTATCTACCCTTTTTAGCCCCTAGGTTACCCTCTATTTCCAATATGTAATTCATGCCTTCTACTGTGAAGACAGACACAAAATATTTGTTCAGTGTCTCTGCCGTTCCCTCATTCGCCATGATAATTTCTCCTGTCTCTGCCTCTAAGAGAACAATGTTTACTTCAGCTACGCTCCTCCTTTTGAAATACTTGCAAAAGCTCTTTTAATCTCTTTTCTATTCCTGGCATTCTTTTTTTTTCCTTTTATCTACTTTTTGGTGGCCCTTTGCTTGTTTTGAAAACACTCCCAATCCTCAGACTTACTCATATGCTGTGCCACATTATAAACCTATTCTTTTAATCTAATACTATCCTTAACTTCCCTAGTAAGCCAAGGATGGATCCTTCTTGAGTTGTTTTTTAAAATGTAATGTATTTTTGTTCAACATTTTGAATTGTTTGTTTAAATGTTTCCCACTGTTTATTTATCACCATACCTTTTAGTCTATTTATCCAATCAATCTGAACCAGCTTGCCCCACAAACAAAGTCAATTACACAGGTATAAGTTTACAATTCTTGTTTGGAACTGGAATACGTCGCTCTCAAACTTAACAAGGAATTCAAATGTACTGTGATTACTTATACACATACAAATTAGGAGCAGAAGTAGGCCATTCGGCCCCTCAAGCCTGCTCCACCATTCAATAAGAACATAGCTCATCTGTTTGTGTCACGAATTCCACACTCCCATCTATCCCCAATAACCTTTGATTCTCTTGCCTAACAAGAATCTATCTACCTCCGCCTTAAAAATATTCAATGGCCCTGCCTCCACCACTTTCTGAGGCAGAGAGTTCCAAAATCAGAGAAAATATTTCTCCTCATCTCTGTCCTAAAAGGGCGACCCCTAACTTTAAAATAATGCCCCCTAGTTCTGGACTCACCCACAATAGGAAACATCCTTTCAGGATCTTATATACTTCAATCAAGTATCCTCTCACTCTTCTAAACTCCAGTGAAAACAAGCCCAGTCTGTCCAACCTTTCCTCTTAAGATAACCCGCTCATACCAGGTATCAATCTAGTAAACCCCTGAAGCGCCTCCAACGCATTTACATCCTTCCTGAAATGAGACCAAAACTGCACACAGTATTAGGCAGGCATCAAGATCGGCGCAGGCTTGGAGGGCCGAATGGCCTGTTCCTGTGCTGTACTGTTCTTTGTTCTTCGAGATGCTTTTTGCCAGGGGATCTTTTACTGTGAGATTACAAATTAAACCTGCCTCATTGCACAATACTAGATTAAAATAGCTTTATCCCTAGTTGGTTCCACAACGCAGTGCTCCAGGAAACTGTCACAAAAGCATTCTAACCAATGCTACTAAGCATCTGCATAATGTTTGTCAAAGGAAACAAAGGCAGACTATAAAATCTAATGTCAAGGTGACCATCAATAAAGAAAGTATTCCTCTGAACATGAAGCAGCAGAGAGAAAAATCCTTACACAATGACCAACTAAAACAAGTGAAACCTAAGGTTTTTTTTTAACAAAGATCAGGCTTCAAAATAACACCATCCTTGCCAAATCAGAAAAAAAATTGAGTAATCCACTGATACATGTGGCTCACGAACCTTCTGTGTCAAGACCAGGGTTATATCAATAATTAAAAGCAAAATACTGCGGATTCTGGAAATCTGAAATAAAAACAAGAAATGCTGGAACCACTCAGCAGGTCTGGCAGCATCTGTGGAAAGAGAAGCAGAGTTAACGTTTCGGGTCAGTGACCCTTCTTCGGAACTAGCAAATATTAGAAATGTCAAAGGTTATAAGCAAGTGAGGCGGGGGTGGGGCAAGAGATAACAAAGGAGAAGGTGTAGATTGGACAAGGCCACATAGCTGACCAAATGGTCATGCAGCAAAGGCAAACAATATGTTAATGGTGTATTGAAAGACAAAGCATGAGTACAAATCGGGTGTTAACGGACTGAAGGTTGAGCAGCAGCAAGTACCAACATGAAAAAAAAAAGTGGGGAAGCAAACTGAACAAACTAAGATGAAATGAAATAAACATGAAAAAAAAGTTGTAAAAAATGTAAAGAAGAAAAAAAACCTAAAAATAAAAGTAAAATGGGGGGCCCATCATGCTCTGAAATGATTGAACTCAATGTTCAGTCCAGCAGGCTGTAGTATGCCTAATCGGTAAATGAGATGCTGTTCCTCGAGCTTGTGTTGATGTTCACTGGAACATTGCAGCAATCCCAGGACAGAAATGTGAGCACGAGAGCAGGGGGGAGTGTTGAAATGGCAAGCAACCGGAAGCTCAGGGTCCTGCTTGCGGACTGAGCGGAGATGTTCCGCAAAGCGGTCACCCAGTCTGCGTTTTGGTCTCCCCAATATAGAGACCACCAAATTGCGAGCAGCGAATACAGTATACTACATTGAAAGAAGTACAAGTAAATCGTTGCTTCACCTGAAAGGAGTGTTTGGGGCCTGGGATAGTGAGGAGAGAGGAGGTAAATGGGCAGGTATTACACCTCCTGCGATTGCAGGGGAAGGTGCCATGGGACGGGGACGAGGTGGTGGGGGTAGTGGAGGAGTGGGCCAGGGTGTCGCGGAGGGAACGATCCCTTCGGAATGCTGACAGGGGAAGGGAGGGGAAGATGCATTTGGTAGTGGCATCACGCTGGAGGTGGCGGATCCTTTGGATATGGAGGCTGAAGGGGTGGAACCTTGTCAGCATTCCAAAGGGATCGTTCCCTCCGCGACACCCTGGTCCACTCCTCCATTACCCCCACCACCTCGTCCCCTTCCCATGGCACCTTCCCCTGCAATCGCAGGAGGTGTAATACCTGCCCATTTACCTCCTCTCTCCTCACTATCCCAGGCCCCAAACATTCCTTTCAGGTGAAGCAACGATTTACTTGTACTTCTTTCAATGTAGTATACTGTATTCGCTGCTCACAATGTGGTTTCCTCTACATTGGGGAGACCAAACGCAGACTGGGTGACCGCTTTGCGGAACACCTCCGCTCAGTCTGCAAGCAGGACCCTGAACCTCCGGTTGCTTGCCATTTCAACACTCCCCCCTGCTCACATCTCTGTCCTGGGATTGCTGCAATGTTCCAGTGAACATCAACACAAGCTCGAGGAACAGCATCTCATTTACCAATTAGGCACACTACAGCCTGCTGGACTGAACATTGAGTTCAATCATTTCAGAGCATGACGGGCCCCCACTTTACTTTTATTTTTAGGTTTTTTTTCTTCATCTTTACATTTTTTACAACTTTTTTTTTCATGTTTATTTCATTTCATTTTAGTTTGTTCAGTTTGCTTCCCCACTTTTTTTTTCATGTTTGTACTTGCTGCTGTTCAACCTTCAGTCCGTTAACACCATATCTGTACTAATGCTTTGTCTTTCAATACACCATGAACATATTGTTTGCCTTTGCTCCATGACCTTTTGCTCAGCTATGCAGCCTTGTCCAATCTACACCTTCTCCTTTGTTATCTCTTGCCCCACCCCCGCCTCACTTGGTTATAACCTTTGACATTTCTAATATTTGCTAGTTCCGAAGAAGGGTCACTGACCCGAAACGTTAACTCTGCTTCTCTTTCCACAGATGCTGCCAGACCTGCTGAGTGGTTCCAGCATTTCTTGTTTTTATATCAATAATTGTTTTGAATGGAAGAAAAGATGTGATAAAATAATTCACATCATATCTGATGGGTTGAATAGGTGATCAGTTGAAATCATCAACTGTTGAAACCCAGTTTTCTGAAGTGCCAAACTGTCAGTTGGAAATTCTGGGCTTGTTGGGCCAGGAGATAGGAGACAGAGAGCAGAGATAAAGTGACTGATCAATCGCTCATTGGAAAGATATGACATGGAGTTTCCTAGATGACTATACTGGAATCTCAGCTTTTCCTATAAATCAGAGATATAAATCATTTGGATGAAGGCATAGAGTGCGCTATATCCAAGTTCGCAGATAACACAAGGTTAGGAGGCATAGTTGGTTATATAAACAGGAACAGAAAGTTGCATAAACATGGTTTGTAGCCTCTGAAGTTTGGAAGGTTGGGGGCGTACTAATCGAAATGCTTAAATTGAAAAGTGGATCCAACATCGTAGATATAGAGTAGCTATTTCATGTGGTGGAGAAATCAATAACAAGGGTGGTAACTTAAAAGCTAGAGCTAGGTCATTTAGGAGTGAAATCAGCAACTGCCTTTTCGTACAAATGGTAGTGGAAATCTGGAACTCTCCCCAAAGGCTGCAGATGCTGAGCCAATTAACATTTTAAAGATGGAAATTAATAGGTTTTTGTGAAAGGTATCGGGGTTATGGAGCATAGATTGGTAAATTAGTTAAGGTACAAATCAGCCATGATCTAATTGCATGGCAGGGAAGGCTTTTGGGAGGGCGGGTGTCAAAGAACAAAGATAATTACAGCACAGGAACAGGCCCTTCGGCCCTCCAAGCCTGCGCTGATCCAGATCCTCTATCTAAACATGTCGCCTATTTTCTAAGGTTCTGTATCTCTTTTCTTCCTGCCCATTCATGTATCTGTTTAGATACATCTTAAAAGACGCAATCGTGCCCGCATCTACCACCTCCGCTGGCAACGCGTTCCAGGCACCCACCACCCTCTGCGTAAAGAACTTTCCACG